>NC_048233.1:10233228-10361693 GCF_002007445.2 Ailuropoda melanoleuca
AGAAAAAAAAAAAAAAAAAAAAAAAAACCACAATGAGATCCCATCTCACCCCAGTCAGAATGGCTAAAATTGACAAGTCCGGAAACGCCAGAAGTTGGTAAGCATGCAAAGAAAGGGAAACCCTCTTAAAGTGCTGGCAGAATTGCAAGCTTTTGGTTGGTAAGCATGCAAAGAAAGGGAAACCCTCTTAAAGTGCTGGCAGAATTGCAAGCTTTTGGAGGTGCCTGGGTGGCAGAGCGGTTAAGCGTCTGCCTTCGGCTCAGGGTGTGATCCCGGCGTTCTGGGATCGAGCCCCACATCAGGCTCCTCTGCTATGAGCCTGCTTCTTCCTCTCCCACTCCCCCTTCTTGTGTCCCCTCTCTCCCTGGCTGTCTCTATCTCTGTCAAATAAATAAATAAAATCTTTGAAAAAAAAAAAAGAATTGCAAGCTTTTGCAACCACTCTGGAATACAGTATGGAGGTTGCTCAAAAAGTTGAGAATAGAGCCACTGTATGACTTAGAAATTACACTACTGGCTATTTACCCCAAAGTTACAAATGTAGTGATCTGAAGGGGCACCTGCACCCCAATGTTTATAGCAGCAATGTCCAGAATAGCCAAACTATGGAAAGAGCCCAGATGTCCATTGATAGATGAATGGATAAAGAATATGTGGTGTATATTATACAATGGAATATTACTCAGCCATCAAAAAATGAAATCTTGCCTTTTGCAACAACATGGGTGGAACTAGAAGGTATTATGCTAAGTGAAATAAGTCAGTCAGAGAAGGCAATTACCATATGATCTAACTCATGTGGAATTTAAGAAACAAAACAAAGGTTTGTAGGGGAAGGGAGGGAAAAATAAAACAAGATGAAATCAGAGAGGGAGACAATCTATAGGAGACTCTTAACCATAGGAAACAATCTGAGTGTTAATGGAAGGGAGGGGTTTGGGGAGATGGAGTAACTGGGTAACGGGCATTAAGGGAGGCATGTGATGTAAAGAGCAGTAGGTATTATATAAGACTATGAATCACTGAGCTCCACCTCTGAAACTAATAATACACTATAGGTTAATTGAATTTAATGATATTAAAGAAGAAGAAACTGAAAAATAATTACACAAAAAAGAATGGCAGAGGAACTGAAAAGAAAGTAATAAAAGCTGCTAAAGATAGAAAAAAATAGAAATAAAATGCTGATATCTTTGATGTATATGATGGAAGTGGTTAAGTCAGTTTCTATTTCTGAGGTGCAGTTAAACTAATGTATTGTTAACAATGCAGATTGTGTGGATGGAAGGAAGAAGACAGTTTCAGAGCTTCAGTTTTCTTGGAAATCAGTCTTTATCAAATATTTAGAAAAAACAAAATATGACGATGTCATGTATAGCAAGAACATCATGTGTTCAGGCTGTATTTTAAGAATCTTCAGGCATTAAATTATTGATTCCTTAGATCAGCCCTATGAGGTGGCTACAGTTATGGTTATCATGACACAGGTGATGGAAATGAAGCATCAAGCTCTTAAGTCAAAACAGATGAAATCTAGTAAATACTTGTGTGCCAAAGGTACTGTTCAAATAATCTTCAAGTAACTCTGTGAATAAGGTACTAGATCTATCATATTTTCCAGGACAGGACAGTGACCTAGAGCAGTCATGTAACTGACTCACAAGCCTAGCGTGTGCATTTAGAAATTACACTGAAGAGGCCTGGTTTCATTGCCAATGTCCTTAAACTTTACCCCTGCTCATTCCCGTTTATAAATTGATCAAGGACACTGGTGCAAGCATCTGTAGGATGATGTTTAACGTTATACAAAACTACAAAAATTTTGAAATAGAGGAAACAAAAACTAGATCGGAAGTTAAGAAAACACTAAATTTTCCACCTATTTCCCAATATTTTTCTTTTACAAACTTTTGTATTTCATGAAACATAATGAGAAAAATATTCCTATAGCTATTGTGGTAAATTAGGTTGCTGTTCAATCAAACTACATTTCTACTGTCTGACCACTTTGAAAGGAGAACACCTTGCAGAAAATCAATGATGAGTTCAGCCATGAGACTTGTTTTCACAATATAATGTAAGTGGGAATGTGACAGCTTATGAGTTCAGAGTCCAGGCATTAAGAAGCACATTTCACCTAGCTGCTAGTCTTTGCTATAAAACATCATATACCAGGTAGCCTGGTCTTCTAAGAATAAAATATATTGTAAAGATCTGAGCTGAATCTGTAATCTGGAAACAGCCCATGCATGTCAACCTCGCTCAATTAAACCCAGCCAGCTAAAGCACAAACTGGTGAATGAGAAGTAAAAGCTTATTTTTCAATGTAGTGCAATCTTGGGTTGTTTGTAGCATAACTTCAGCAATTAGTTACAGCTACCATTTACGTATTATAAGAATTTGATTTAGAATAGTCATATAATTTCTCCATGGGAGTATAAGGAATCAGTACAGAGAGTATAAAGAATATATGTAGGGGTGCTTGGGTGGCTCAGTCTGTTAAGTAACTGCCTTAGGCTAAGGTCATGATCCCAGGGTCCTGGGATTGAGCACCCCCGCCCCCCCAAGTCTGGTCTCTGGTCAGTGGAGAGCCTGCTTCTTCCTTTACCTCTGACTAATGCTCCCCCTGCTTGTGCTCTCTCTCTCTCTCTGCCAAATAAATAAATAAATAAATAATCTTTAAAAATAATATGTGTAAAATATAATATGTCTATATTAAAGAGATAAATGTATATGAAATATGAATTTATTTTGCAAGTAATAATTGTGTTCAATCAATCTCCCTCTTGTAATTGAACAAGGGTAGAATATCTGCGTCATTATCAAATTACCAGAGTTTGTCCTGAATTCCGGCAGTAACAAGGTGTTTGACCCACATAAAATCTTTAATTTTTCTTCTTGTTTTTTCAATATTTAACCTTTTACTTTTTACATCAAAGCATTTTCTAGCCTGGGTAAGGGTTACGGAAGTGGGGACTTCGGAAATTTAATAAAACAAGATGTCTGTTAAATATCTGAAGTCCACGTAAGGAAAAGAACACACCAGAAAAAGTATTGAAGGACACTGTTTATTAATGATTGAGAAGAACCCAATCATTAAATGAACCTAATTTTGATAGTGCTGTACTACCAGTCACTCAGAAATACCTGTTCATTCCTCTCTCTGAGGAGGTGGAATAGAGGTTAAAGGCTCCTACACAGCGAACCTGTGGTTGTTGCATGATAACCCTAAGTGCCTGTTAACAATGTAGTACTCTTAGCTCTAAATCTACCCATCCCTCTGTGCCCTGTTCTCAGACAGTGGAGCTAGAGCCTATGAACTTCTTTTCCTTGTCAGCTCACATGAGGTTGAGTTTTGTTGGTAAAAGGCAGTGGAGAGACACTGCAGCAGAAAGCGCTCTTCTTCCTGGTTTCATGGTGTTTTCAAGGTGTTTGGCCACTATGGCTTGGTTGCCAGCTGCATGCATGCAGGAAGTCCTGTGTATTCAGGCTCCAGCAAGTTTTTGTGGCCAGTCCCGGTCACAACTTCCAGCCCTCCGCTCTGTGCCTCCTAACAGGGCTTCTTCCTGGCTGCCAGTCACAGCCTGAGATTCCCGCTCACCAAGTTCAGCCTGTGGACTGTGGAGCAATGAGCATGTCTGCCATGAAGCCGGGTGTAGCCCCATTGTCTTCAATGTCATCTAAATCCTATCTTCAGAGAGAAGACATGGCTTCCCAGTGACTCTCCTTTGGGTACTCTCCTTCAACCCTAAGAAATTCTTCATGATTTTCTTTATTTTAGTAACCTTTCCTCTTAGTAGGCTTTCTGTTACAAATCGATAATAATTGTTTACATCAAAATCCCCCTGGTTTCTGTCTCCTGAGTCAATTCTGATGGATAACCTTGCCTCCCTGGGTTGTTCAACCCTTACTTGCAGACACTTCCAGGGCAAGGAGAAATCAATTCATTTGGAAATATAAGTGGATTCATCACCTTAATGAAGACTACAGTAGCAACAGTAGATGTTATAATGTGTAATTTATTGATAATTTTTGTTATGAACCTAGAATTGTTCTACAAAGAGTATCTGAAAAATACCTGGAAAATAATCGTATGCTTTTGAAGAAATGAGAGCTATATTCTTTATAGATGGTGAGATACCGTTATACCAAAATTAGGTAACTAAAGTGCCCGGTGCTTACAAACATATATTTTTAATTCTGAGCAATTTTCAAAAGAACTTCTGTTTGAGTCAAAGTTGAAATATGAACAAATCTTGCCACTCTCTGAAGAAACTGGCGGCCTGAAATATAGAGAATTATATCTCATTACTCTTAAAAATATAAATCACAACACTTTGAAGAATAAACAGTTTATTTAGACTAATAGTTGTACATATAAATCTGAATATTTCCCATATCGTTTTTTCTGTGGAAATACTTTAATATTGTGTTACAGAATTGTTCACATATTGCACTTATTCTTTGTAAGATTAGTCCTTTTAAGGCATAAAATACAAAAGTTGTTAAGAAACTTACGGTTTAGAAAAGAAGGCTGAGCTTTTTGGACACAGAGAAGAATGAATACTGATGTTCTGGGAGACTCTACTAATCCATGAAGAACGAATGAAGAGGCCAAACAAACACTGTGAGAAAGCACGTTTTTTTTTAGAAGACAAGTAAAAGCTCTTATTTGAATTTGTGTAACAAACAGTTAATTCTTTCTTACTTTATAGAATCTTTCAAATTTTAATGTAATGTTAACCCTTGGACATGTTATCCAAACATCTGAGTAGAAGGAAGTCAGGAAGACAAACTGACAAAGGTAACAATTTCAGAGTTTTAAAAATTGATCAAAAGTTAATATTAATTTGTGAAATAGCTATCATAAAAAAATTCCTAGAGATTCAAGTAAGAAGAAACACATCTGTAGTCTTCTTGCCCAGCACTGCTCCCCACCTGTCCACCTTAGCTCCGAGATCCAGAAGCTTGTACCTCCACAATCTGGAGAAGCTACAAAAAGCAATGATGCTGGTGCTACAGAGGAGACTTGATTAGCAGTGGAGAAGGGAGTGAAATAGCCCATTGATTTTTTGCCCAAAGTGATGATTTTGCTTGATAATGAATGAGGAAAACCCATATGTTTACTAGTCAGAGGTTGTGGTCCTTGTGTCAAGCACTGTGACCCCCATAAATATAATGGGAAGATATTGTTAGTGAGAGTACAACAGAAGAGTTGACCTGAGTTCTCTACACACTTTTGAGTGATGGGAAAAAATATGCGCACAGGGAGATACCAAGATGCACCCAGTAGAAAGTAAAAGCAGAAGGAGGCTTGAGAACCGGTATTCAAGTTCAGAGCACTCCCCCCCCCACAACACACACACACAGGCACATCACAGGACAGAGGTTGGAAACCCTACTGACTTGCAGTCTTTGAACGCAGTCTTTTAAAAAACTTGTGGGTGACATCTACAGTACAAAATCACAAGGGTAATCCCTAGGAATGGAGACTGAAAAATAAAAATAAAGAATAAAAATTTGGAAACCCTGAACAAAATATCAGCAGCTGGATCAGAGGGGAGAAATCCAGCAATAAAGTGTATGCAACTTACAAAAAATATAAATGCATGTTGACAAACTATATCATCAAAAATATCTACCTAAAAGATGGAAAAAATGAAAGTAAACTGGCAAATGTCTACTATACTAAGGGAAAGTATAGGTCAAAGTAGACTTCTACTGGGATAAGATGTTACATTTATTAGAAAAAAAGTATTTTTTAATTTAACAATATTTTTTTTTATATTATGTTAGTCACCATACAGTATTTTAGAGTACTGTTTATAATATACGGAAATTTTATGGGGTGCCTGGGTGGCTCCATTGGCTAAGCATCTGCCTTTGTCTCAGGTCATGATCCCAGGGTCCTGGCATTAAGCCCCACATTAGGCTCTCTGCTCAGCGGGGAGTCTGTTTTCTCCCTCTGCCCCTCTTCGCTGCTCATGCTTGTGCTCTCTGGCTCTCTATGTATGAAATAAATAAGTAAAATCTTAAAAAAAATAAGTATATGGAAATTATAAAGAAAACAGTTCATAATAAAGAAAAGAAAAAACAGTTCAGATAATTAAATGAACATATAATGGCAGCAATATAGCAAGTAGGGAATATCAATAGAGAAATAAAACTATATGAATAAGCCACAGAGAAATTCTTAGTTTATCATTAGATATCTAAATGAACATTCACTCAGTTGCCTCTCCAGGTAGAAAAAAATGATGAAATTGAGGAAGGAATAATAGAATTTATTCATCTCATAGAATGAGAAAGACAAAGCAGAAAAATTGACACAGTTCAGAAATCTTCAAAGCAGTATCAGGAAAACCAGCATAGGTCTAAACACAATCTGAGAAGGACAAGAGAAGCAGGGGAAAAAAAAACCCAAAGACAAAAACAGAGAAACAAACCAACAAAACCCCAGAAAAACAATTATAAACCTCAATGAATAAATTTCTTAAATTTCATTTAAACAGTATTTATGGACCCCAGAGGCTCAGCAAACTAATAATAGAATTAGCACATAGAATTCCACAACTCAATGCATAATGAAATGACTGAAGAACTCATGTGAACACAAAGAAATACCCCTGAGGGAACAGGGTGGATCCTGAGGGCACTCAAGTCAGGGTGAAAATCATGGAATGGGTGATATAACTTCATCTCCAGCAGCCTTAGACCACATTACCTACCACAGAATCCATGCACGCTCTGCATACTAGTTCAGATTGGAGGAGGTAACATCGGTAAGACAAAGGAATAAGAAGCCCCAGGCCCTAAATACCCCATGCAAAGAATAACTTAAAAATATATCCAAACACAAACCAACGTAGATTCAGTCTAATCATTTTTGGTGAGGGTGCCAAGACCATTCAGGAGGGAAGGGAAAGTATCTCTCACAAATGGTGTTGGGAAACTGGCTTTCACAAAGGGTAAAAAACTGACTGTTTACATGCAAGAGAACAAAATTGGATGCTTGCATTTATACCACATACTAAAGTTAACTCAAAACGGACCAAAGACCTAAACAAGATGTCGTAAAACTATAAAATTCCTTGAATGGAAACAGCATTGCATTTGGTAATGATTTCTTGGGCACGCCACCAAAAACACAGACCAAGAAGAAAAGTCATTGTAGACAAATGGGCTACATCAAACTAAAAACATTTCTGTGCATCAAAGGGCATGTTGAAAAGAATGAAAAGACAGTGGGAAAAAAATGATTGCTAATCATATATCAAAAAGGGGATTCATATCCAAAATATATGAAGATTCCTATTAAGCCAATAACAACAGCAACAAAAAACAAATAACCTAATTTTAAAAAATGGGCAAATGAATTGAATAGCCATTTTTCCGAAGAAAATATACAAATAGTCAAAACGCATATGAAAATACTCTCCATATCATGAATTACCAGAGAATTGCAAATCAAAACTTCAATGAGTCATCACCTCATTCATTAGGATGGATACTATTAAAAAAAAAAAAAAAGAAAAAGAAGAAAAGTGTTGGTGAGGAGGTGGACAAAGAGGAACCCTGTGCACTGTTGTTGGAAATATAAATTGGTTAGCCATTATGAAGAAGAGTATGGAGTTGCTTCAAGAAATTAAAAATAGAATTACCATATGAATCAACAATCCCCCATGTAGGAAAATATCTAAAAGAATTGCAAGCAGGATCCCAAAGAGATTATCCGTACGCCCATGCTTGCTGCAGCATTATTCACAGGAATCAAGGGGCAGAAGCAGCCCACATGTCCACTGATACATGAATAGATCAGGAAAGCATAGTATATACATGACAATGTAATATTATTCATTTTTAAAATGGAAGAAACTGCCGGGCACCTGGGTGGCCCAGTCAGTTAAGTGTTTGCCTTTCCTCAGGTCATGGTCCTGGAGTCCTGGGGTCGAGCTCTGCATTGTGTCAGACTCTAGAGGGGAGAGACTGCTTCTCCCTCTCCCTCTGCCCTCCCCACCCCTGCCCCACTCCTGCTTGCTCTCTTTCCTGTGCTTTCTGTCTCTCTGTCTTAATGAATAAGTATATATTTTTTAAAGCGAAGGAACTCTTATCACATACGGCAACATAACTGAAACTCCAGTGCATTGTATTAATTGAAATACGCCAGTTACACTCACATGGAAAGAAAAGCATATGGCCCCTCTTATATGAAGTATCTGGAGTAGTCAAACTGACAAAACAGAAAGTAGAAGGGTGACTGCTAAGGCTTGGGAGGATAGTGGAGAAGGGGAATTATTCTTCAATGAGTATGGGGTTTGAGCCTTACAAGGTGAAAGTTCTAAAGGTCTGTTAAGCAACAATGTGAATATACTTAGCCCTCCTCAACTGTATGCTTAAAGTTGGTTAAGATGCATGATATAGTTCATAATAACCACATTATGGAAAGAGCCCAAATGTCCATTGAACGATGAATGGATAAAGAAGATGTGGTATATTATACATACCTATACAAAGGAATATTGCTCAGCCATCAAAAAGAATGAAATCTTACCATTTGCAACAACTTGGATGGAGCTAGAGTACATTATGCTAATTGAAAAAGTCAATCATAGAAAGACAAACACCACCTGTTTTCATTCATATGTGAAATTAAAGAACAAAAGAGATAAATGGAGGGGAAAGTGAAGAAAAAAAAAAACCCTGAGAAGGAACCACAGCTTACCACAACTTAAAAGGTAATCAAACAAAGAGAGGTGATCTTCAGAGTAGCAAGAGAAAAACTACTCATTACATTTAGGAAAGTAACAGTATGATTAATAGATGAGTTCTCAACAAAAAATACTTAAAAAAAAAAGAAAAAGATGGCTGGTCTAATTCAGAGCTGAAAGTATGGGAAAAACAAAAACAAAACAAGACAAAACAACCAACCTACCACCCCCACACAAAAACTCAAAACATAATAAAATAATGCAAAAAGACTTGTCGAATAAGAATTTTATTGCTTTTTTTAATAATAATTTTTTATTATATTATGTTAGTCACCATACAGTACATCCCTAGTTTTTGATGTAACGTTCCGTGATTCATTACTTGCCTATAACACCCAGTGCACCATGCAATACGTGCCCTCCTTAATACCCTTCACCAGCTTATCCCATTCCTCCTCCCCTCTGAAGCCCTCAGTTTGTTTCCCAAAGTCCATTTTAAATTCAGCAAAACAGAGGGTGCATAAAGACCCCACAACAAACACAAAACCTAAAAGAATTTCTACTTAGTAGACCTGCCCTCCAAAAATATTCTTCAGATTAAAAGGAAATGATGCTAGATGGTAACATTAATTCCCAAGAAGGAATAAAGATCTGCAGAAATGATAACTATGTCTGTAAATCTTAATTGCTTTAACGAGAAGATCATTTAAAGACATCATTTTATCTCTCCACGGTTGGGTCTATATACAATATACCTTTTTTTTTTAAATTTTTTTTTTATCATTCGTTAATTTTTGTGGTGCAAATTCGCCATGAATGCTTCATTTCAATTCACCAATGTGAAGTCATGAATTCAGTATAGGAAAAGACATGCACGATGGTGTTCAGAAACCAGTACTAGCTGGCTTCAGGACGACATTGTTAGAAGTACAGGTTTCCCAATCTATCTTGGCAAGTAGAGTGTTCTATGAAACTTTTCCAAAGATGAAATGGGGTAAATAGAAGAAACAATTGCCATTATTATACATGGAAAAATTGCTGAGCATTCCCTGATTTATAAAATAACTTCTCAAATAATTTTTCTTACACTTTAAGACACATATTGCTAATAGACGCACAAAATAAACTGAGATGAAATACAGGCACTCAAAGACACAGTTCAAAGCTATGCTTGGTTCTGAGATGCTGAATATAGTCTCTGAGGAAGGAACTTGACAGGCTCACTCTCACTGCTTGGGGTGTGCACTGCCTCTATAACAGTAAAACTAGCACTGAACACAATTTTCATTGTTCTCCTTTTGTCCTAAAAGCAAAAATCCCCTTCAGAATTCTGTTGTTCAGCAAGAATTGATACTAAGGTCTTTCATAGAAACAAATGGACATAATACAAACATCTGAAAAGCTGAGGAATACCTTTAGTAGTTAAATGAAGAAAAGGATCTATGTTAGAGCAAATTTAATATATTTTATCAGAATTATTCAGAATAATTTGAAGTAGATGGTGATCAGTGAATTATACATGTATAAAGAGCGCCATCAGCAAGATGGAGGGTGAAGGGGTCCCAATGGTCATCAACCCCGCAAAAAGCAACAAAAAAAGGACTTCAAGCTTAAAATGGCACAGGGAAATTCTAGATATAAATAAATAAATAAATAAACTAACAAATAAATAAACACATTTAAAAAAAGGAAGCAAAAATGTGGTGGAGCTCAAAAGTCCAGGATGGCTCTGTAGAAAGTAAAAAAAAAGCATTTGCCTGCATCAGAAAACCCTCCAGCTGAGAGCTACTTGGCAGCTATAGTAATCCCAGCAGGTGAAGTCATTACATGGAGATAAGGGGAGCAGGAGAACCCAGCAAGTTTCACCCCTGTGGACATGTGCAGCTTTTGCAACAGAGGTGCCATACCAGTGCTGACGTTAGGTGATGGAGAGCCCAGAGAGCTCCCCACTGCCTCTACTCCCAGAGGCTGGAGCTGTTGCTAGGGGGAGATCTTCTTTCAGGGGCCCCAGTTGCTGCTCTTAGGGCTGGGCACCATAGCACCTCGCCATTTGTAAGACCAGAGTTGCTTCTGGTTTTTGCCCACGCCTGGTCCCTGACTGGGGCTTTGTCTCAACAACACTGGGGCAGCCTCGCTGTCCTGAGTCTGGCCTCCAAGTCCTAATAAATGGATTGGCTGCCATTAGTGGTGCATGCTGCTGCTGCCCGGGGCCCCACCCACCAGGTTCTGGGCATGACTCTGGGTCTTCACTGTAAAGGGAGCTCCTGCTGCTCTGAAACCCAACCCCATCCCAGGCCTGCACTCTGAACTGCCATTGCTGACACCAGGTTGTTACTGCCTGGGCCCTTTCCTCCACCTATGGCAGCTCAAGGCTCTGACCCATCACTGCTAGGGCCAAGCTCCTACTGCCTTGAGCTCAGTATACTAGGTCCCACAGCAGGGCTCCGAGTCCTCATGGCTGGTACTGTACTCCTGTCTCCCAAGACACACTTTCAGCTCCCAGGTCACAGCTGGAACTATCATTGTGCGCTAGGCTGCTAGAGCCCCGTTCTCAGCTCCCTGGGTCCTGACACACGGCTTGAACAAACCACCACAGGATCAAGCTGCTGCTATCTTGTGACTGCCCTTGGGACAGAGTCGGAACTGTCTCACCAAACCCAACTACGCTGTTACCTCGCCCTGCCCTGTGGCCTCAAGTCCCAACTGAACATTGTCATCCTAGGACCTGTGTCACTGCTACATCCCCCCTGCCAGACAGAGTCACGGTGGCGAGAACCTGAGACCCAGTACAGATTCAGTGGAATATCTGCAGATGTCTCCACCCCAGACCCCAGTGCGGCAGCCACAGCAAGGGAACCTGTGCTCCAACACGCAGTCGCTATGATGCTTCCATCTGGGCCTGATCCTGCATGACAGCTCCAATACTGCTCCGAGGGCTCTGAGGTCAGCATACCGTACCAGACACCAAAAAGGGTCCTCTCAGCAAGACCTTCTCACAGGTAAGACAGGAGAGAGTGGGATAATATTTTTAAAGTGACCAAAGGGAAATCAACTGTCAACCAAGAATACCTCACTCATCAAACCGTCATTCAGAAATGAAGAAGAGATAGACTTTCCCAGCATCCCAGGAGATGATGTGTCGAAGTTTCAACCCTTGCCCCAAATGACAGTCGGAGGAGAGCAGCATGACTCCAGTGGTGGTTTGTTAACGCCACGTGTCAGAAGAAATTTGAACTATTAGACCTGTCCTACGGAAACGCTAAAGGAATTCTTCAAACTGAAAAAAAGAGACAAAAGTAAGTAACATAAAAACATAAAAATATAAAATCACTGGTAGCGACCAAAAGGAAAAGATCCCTCACATAGTTTTTGGCAATGATTTCTTGGATAAGTCACCGAAAGGCAAGAAAAACTAAAACAGAAAAGTGGGACTGCATTAAACTAGAAAGCTTGCACAGCAAAGGAAAGAACAAAAAAGTTAAAAAATATTTGGAAGAACAATGTACAGAACAGGAGAAACATTGTAAACCATATATCAGATAAGGGACCAATATCCAAAATATATAAATAGCTCAACCAAAGCGATAAAAACAAAGAAAATAATCCAATTCCGAAAATGGGCACAGAACTTGAGCAACATTTTTCTGAAGACATAAAAATGGCCAATAGGCACAAGAAAGAAAATCACTAAGCATCAGGGAAATGCAAATCAAAAGCAGAATAAAATGTCACCTCGCACCTGTTAGAATTGCCTTTTCCAAAAACATAAGAGAATAGTGATGAGGATCTGAAGAAAAGGAAATCTTTTGGAGGAAATGTAAATTGGTGCTGCCACAATGGAAAACAGTACAGCGTTTTTTCAAGCAATTACAAGTAAAAATACCATATTATTCAGTGATGTCACTGCTACATATATAGCAGATAAGGAACATATATAAGGTGGAAGAAGAACTCGACATAAACATAGAATGAATAGCAAAATTGGGCCCTAAATCCAACTATCCCAATGATGGCATTCATGTTAATTCAGTAAATATTCCAATCAAAAGATAGAAATTGTCTTCCTGAATAAGAAAAAAAAAAATAGTAAGATCCATCATTATGCTTTCCGTAATACACATGCTTTAGATTCGAAGACACAAAAAGGCGAAAGTAAAATGACAGCAAAAAACCTACCATACAAATAAATAGTAACCCCATAAGTGAGCAGGAATGGCTATTCTAACATCAGGCAAAGTAGCTGTTAAAACAAGAAATATTCTTAGAAATTAAAAGTACATTTCAACATGTTAAGGCTGTCAATATAAGAAGACAATCGAATAATTATAAAAATATTATTCACCTGACAACAGAACCCTCAAACACATGAAATAGAAACTGGCATATTTGGGAGGATAAATAAACAATTCAATGCATATAGTTTGAGATTTAAAAGCTCTTCTGTCAGTAAGTGAGAGAACAGCTAGTCACAAAAGCAGGAGGCCTTGGAAGACTGTTAAAACACCAGGAACCAGCCTGACATAACTGACATATATAGAAAGAGGTCTAGCTCATAAATAGGGATCAAATAATTGAAGGATGGAAATCTTCAAAGTATATTCTCTGAAGACAAAGGAATAAATTAGAAGCGACAGTGGAAAGAAATGCGGGAAATTTCCAATCGTGGAATAGTGATACACTTCTGAAAAATATATAGCTCAAAGATGAAATCTGTGAAAATACCTTGTACTGGATGATACTAACCTGAGAATATATCAAAACTTTTAGGGTGGAACTAAAGGAATGTTTAGAGACAATTCGTAGCCTTGTCACTTCTACTCAAAAGGAAGAGTGTTATAAAATGCATGAACTGAGTAGCTTCCCTCTCAAGAAACTGTGCAGAGAAGAGCCAATTAAAGTTAGAGAAGAAAGAAATGATAAACATATACTTAGCTGAGGGTCCTCGGTGAAGTATGTATAGGAGAATAACTCACAGTAGCCCCAAATGGATCAATACCCAGATATCCAAAAGCATTAGCAATAGCATGGATGAATACACTGCAATAGAATCAGACAACGTAACAGCAAGGAGTGTGGACAGTTTGCAGCTTCATGCAACGCATGGATGAAACGCACAAGCTTAGCTTCTCCCGAAAATGCCAAAAATAAAACATGCATACTGTATGATTCCATTTATGTAAATGTTTGTAAACGGAGGTGAGAACATGAAAGGGGCATTTTGAAGTGCTGGCAAAATTCATTTTCTCATTCACAGGATGGTGACACTTGAATGTATCCCATGTGCATCCATCTGTGTGGACATCATACCACAATAAAATTACCATACGAGAATATTATGAAAATATGCAAATATGTTTAAAATTAGACCTAAAGTTGAAAACAATCCTACCAAGTGCAACTTATGAAACAAAAACAAAAAGAAAAAATATCAGAAGTGTCTTAACTTCTAATATAACTTAATTTGTAATTTAGAAAGCTTTTTCATACTCAGTGACAAAATATTTATAAGCTTATGAGTAAAGAAAGATGAAATGTGAATTAAAAACCAAAAAGGAACCCTTATAAGGTAGAAGAAAGTGTCTAATAAAATATGTGATGTGTACATTTTCTTGGAATACTAAAAAAAGGAAATTACATGTCAGTGGCAATCATAAACTGATTCTGACAACATATAACAATAGTGGATTGTGACATAAGTAGTTTTATTGAAGCAATACCACATTGGATTTACATGTGAAATTCCCTAAACTTAATCTGCCACATTACCAGAGTAAAGAAGATCGGATGATGAGATTTCTCTGATGAAGAAGGCAACTGATAAAACTAATTTTTATTCTTAATTAAAAAAAAACCATTTAGACTGATAGAAATAAAAAGGAAACAACCATGCAATGACCTAGAATAGATACAACACTTTGTAAATCTACTGTTGTTTACAAAAGGACAATTTTTAAAGTATAGATTTACATAAAAATACATACAAGATTAAAGAAAGTGAGGAGGGGGCGCCTGGGTAGCACAGTCATTAAGTGTCTGCCTTCAGCTCAGGGCGTGATCCCAGTGTTCTGGGATAGATCCCCTTATTGGGCTCCTCCACTGGGAGCCTACTTCTTCCTCTCCCACTCCCCCTGCTTGTGTTCCCTCTCTCGCTGGCTGTCTCTCTCTCTGTCGAATAAATAAATAAAGTCTTAAAAAAAAAAGGAAAGAAAGAAACTGAGGAGACAGCACAAAGTTTATACCCAAACATATATGGAATGCAGATTTCAACAAAGATACAAAGTCATTCAGTGGAGAAAGTATAGTCTTAACAACAAATGTGGAAACAATGGAGTATCAAATGAAATTAATAATATATACCTTATACTATGTATAAAAATGATGGGAATTGATGAGGCATAAGTATAAATAATAAACTTTCAAGAAAATGTATTAGAAAAAACTGACCTAAAGTTGGGCAGAGATTTCTTAGAAAGAACAGCAAAACATGATCCATAAAAGAACAAATTGATGAAGTGTAGTTCATTAAGATAATGTCTGCTCTTTGAAGAGAAGAGGAAGACTAGTCATAAACTTGAGAGGAAATACTTACAAATCATACATATAGTAAAATACTTGCTGCCAGGATACATAAAGAATTCTCCAAATACAATAACAAAAAATAAAAATACACCCAAAATATTTCAAGATACTTCACCAAAAAACACATATTGATGGCAAATGAGTACAGGGAAAGATGCTTAATACTATTAGTCCTGGAAGTTTCAAATTAAAGACCTACATATCAGAATTCTTGTCCCCACTAGATAGAGAGGATATACTGTTCCCTATTCCCTCCACCAAATACAGCTAAAACTCCTGCACATTATATATAAGACAACATAAGATTCAAACAGGTGATGAGAAAACTGACGGAACTGGGCACTCCAGCCCCAAGGAATGACATGGCTGTGAGCGCCCTAGAATTTATCCTTCAATCTAAAGCCCAGACTGTTGTGCAATCTACGGACACCAATGGGTACGGACAAAAGTCCCCAAAATGTTATTGTTGGTTTTTTTTTTTTTCCCTCCAGTCAAAATAATGGAAAAAAGGCATGCTAGAAAAGCCAAAAAAAAAAAAAAAAAAAGGTAGACTGTAAGTACATTATTCCAATCAAAAACCATTGACTATCCAGCAAAAATATCACTCAGGAATGCAGGGGAAATCAAGACACTCTGCATTAAAGGAAAACTAAGAAAATGTGTCACTGCCAGACCCACTCTGAAAGAACTGCTAAAGGGAATTATCTACACCAAAATTCAATGATAAGAAGGAATCTTGGATCATCAGGAAGAAAGAGACAACAAAAGAAAGAATAAAACTATCATTAGGTCTAATAGACTTTGCTTAACCTCTTGTGTTGTCTATATTGATATTTGAAGCAAAACCATTAGTTGAAGCAAAATTATAACATCCATGTGATTCTCAATATAAGTAGAGAAATATTTAAGGCAATTATAGTAGAAATGAGACATAGTAAAGGGACATCAAGGAAGGTAAAGCTGTACATTTTACTTAAAGCGTCATGGGTTGTGACCGACTGTGTAGACTGACATATGTGTTTACAATTATCTACATAAAGATATCTAATATCTATATTATTAACATAAAGCAGATTAGAACATATAATGGACATATATAACTTTATATGCCCAAAGTTATTTATGAAGAAAAGATCTACTTTGGTTTAAATTATGCCCCATCAATTAGGTCATGATGTAGAAAAGTATAACCTTCACTTTTATCTCACAGCATCACAAATACAGCATCACAACTACAACATCACCAAAAATAAATTCCAATGGGATCATAAACCCTAATTTAAGTTTAAACAGAAAGAAAGAAAGAAAGAAAGAAAGAAAGAAAGAAAGAAAGAAAGAAAAGGAAAGAAAGAAAAGGAAAGAAAGAAAAAAGAAAAAAGAAAAAAGAAAGAAAGAAAGAAAGAAAGAAAGAAAGAAAAAGAAAGGAAGGAAGGAAGGAAGGAAGGAAAGAAAAAGAGAGAGAAAGAAAGAAAGAAAGAAAGAAAGAAAGAAAGAAAGAAAGAAAGAAAGAAAGAAAGAAAGAAAATAAGTCCTGGAAAGTAATATATGAAATTACATTCAAGAACTTTGAGTAACTTCTGAAATAGCTTCAAAATAATCACTGACACCCAAGTGATATATTGGACCATGTTAACATTAAGATTCTGATCATTAAAAGATTTGAGTAAAAATGTAAGACACAGCTACTTTCATCTCATAAACTCAAAAAGTGCTCATATTTAAAACATGATAAGGAATTCTAAAGGACAAACAAAACAAAACAAAACCACCATCTAGGAGAAATGAGTAAGAGACACACTCAAGCCCTTCTCATTCTCACTGAAGAGAATATCCTAATAACTCATAGCCTAAAAAAAAAAAATGATACTGTTATATAACCACTAGAACTTACTGTAATAATTTTTCTGAGTCTACCGAGTTTTGGATCAAGGGACTGACTATTTTGTACAATGTGTACTTCCACAATACATTAGAGAAATGTAAGGATAATTTAATATATTGAAAGACACACATATCTATGACCGTGCAATTTCATACTCATGTTTAGAAGAAAATGTAATATAATCATATGTAAATACAATTATAATGTTACATTTATACATTAGTATTTTATTATGACAAATGCATTATTTACCTTCCATAAACATAATATACTATATACTATGTAGTCACGTATTATAAATTATTATAAATACAACATGTGGAAAAAGATATAGAAAAGGCCTTTCATAAAATAATTATTCATAATACCCACATACTAAAAAGGAACCAATTTTCTGAGAATGGATTTTAAAATGTCATATTCATATAAGACAGCAGCAATGAAAACTCACAAATTATAGACAAATGCGACAATATAGACAGATTACAAATACCATATGAAAGTGAAAGGAGACATACATAATAATGCACACTGCATGATTCCATAAATATAAAGTCCAAAAATAAGCAAAGATATTTCATATTATTAAAATTGCCAGGGCTAATAGAGGCTCTAAACTCGAGAGTTCATGATCTGATTTGTAATTATGTGGTTCTAACTATTTTGTGATGAATGTGTACAATCATATATTTAGTTTTCTTGGTGTGTGATAAAAAAATTGTAAGGTTATTTTGGGCAATGGAAATTATCGAATGTCATTTAAAGGTATAAACATATAAATAAAATATCGTAGAGTCAAACTATGGAATAGTAACAGACTTTAAAATAAATAAACTAGAAATATGTACAAATATATAGATGAATTCTACAAATATAATATTAAATGATAAGCTTTTAATAAAATCTGGAAACATTTGAAATCTCACCATTTCCTCTTCATCATCCATGTAGAACAGTTTAGAGCTGTTAGAAGCACAGGACGACCAACTCTCACGCCATGATTTTCTTTCAGTGCTAATGTAATAGCAACTGTTGGAATATGTAATCCAGGCTTTTGGACAATGACATGCTGGGGAAAGATTATGAGATATTATCCAAAAGGCTTTGAATATTAAAACTTGCAAATTTACACCTTGCATATGTATACAAAAATGGGTATGAAATACACCAATTTACCCTCACAAGCTGGCAAAAATAAAACAACACACACACACTCCCAGAAGAGTCAGGCTTTCAACCCCTAACTTAGGTGCCCATGTAAAGCAAACATACAAAAATGTCCATCTCTACATGTCCTTTGAATCACTGAACAAAACCACTTTTTTGGAATTGTATAACAATTTATCTCTTATCATGTTATAGCAGGAGGAAATTTGAGGCCATTGGTAACAATGGGTAGGTGACTTTTTATTTTTTATTTTATTTTATTTTTTTATTCTATTTTATTTTATTTTAAGATTTATTTATCTATTTATTTATTTGAGAGAGAGAGTGTGGAAATGGGAGGGGTAGGGGGAAAAGGAGAGAGAATTTCAAACAGACTCCATGCTGAGCATGGAGTCGACATGGGGCTCAATCCCATGACCCTGAGATCACAACTTGAGCCAAACCCAAGAGACAGACACTTAACTGGCTGAGCCATCCAAGCACTTTGGGTGATTTTAAATGAGTATTCCTCATACTGTTGCATGAGAAGTAATGCTCTCCTATACTCATTATTTCTGAAAATTTATTTTGCAATTTTCTAATTCATTTTCCCCAACAGTATCTATTATCATCTTTGTCTAGCTTAAGATAGACATAAAATATAAATTATCCTCATATCAAAGTTTTGAAAATGATGTTCTACCTTTCTGGGTCTTTGTTTCCAATGATGCTTTGTTCTGCACTGGTCCTTCAGTAACTAGAAAAATTAAAGCAATCCTCATAAAACTTAATATTAAACTAAATAAATCATTATGATTTGAGTTTCTTAGTTTGAAGTTTGGTGTATTGTTTAGAATGAGAAAACTCTGTAGTAAAATTTATTTACCCATAAAAATTGAATAAAATAATGAACGTGGGGGAAGATAATTCAAAAGTGTAAAGAACCAAACCTCACAGTCTTTTACAGTATTTTAGTATGTATATCTCAAGATTTAATTTGTGTATCTAGATAAGTTCTCTCCTATAGCTTGCATTTGAGTTATGACATCTGAATATATTTATAGTACTCTATAATTATTGTTATTTCTATTTTTGACAAGTTCAAAATAACCATTCCACATTAGAGCAACATGCATTAAAATGAGATAATACAATTCCATAATATTGTGCAACATTTCAAGGCAATGATGATCATTAAAGTGAAAAAATTCCCTGTAGTCATTCAAACACTAACTTACAGGTAATAACAGCTATTGCGACCACAGTGAACATCAAGACAAGGCAGATGATTCCCAGGACCCCAGCAATGAGCTTCCCTGGACATGAAGATAAATAGTTGGAAGAGAAATGAAAATGCTGAGAAAGGATGGATGGAAATAATCATTTAAGAAACTTACATACAAGAAAACCAACAATGCACAGGGAGTCACATATAAAAATTTGGACCCCAAACCTGTATCTACCATCATAATCTTCTCTCAGAATATGCCATTACAGTTGCAGTAAATATATTACCCCATGAGATTGGGTAAAGACCATGAATTACAACACTTAAACAAGGTTGGTCCTCAGATTTTAATTACAAAACCATACTCCAGCTCCAAGATCTGATACACACAAATGAAAAATGTGGGAGATCATTTCCTACTCATTCCTTACATCCCTGCATCCCTAGTGCAAACCCGAGAACAGTTATACTATATGTGTCTTGTTTTACCTTTCCACTGGTAGTTCTTGCCATTCCCTTGAAGATCGTGAGAAGCATTTTGAAGATTTAATTCTGCATAGGTTATTTCCTGCTCAGTTACCGAAGTGGAACTTTTAGTGCCCTTAGCTTTCCTTTGCTGTCTTTTTGAGTCCTTAGCCTGACTGAGTTCTGCATAGGTAACTCCTTGGTTATTCATCTCTGCAGCTGAGTATTGTCAGGCCCAGTGCTGAATGGGACTGCACTGAAGGACTTGATGAATAGTGTATGTAATGACAAGATTGCTAGGACAGTCGCACTGGGTGGAGTGTGTGGTGAGTGAGAGTACTCATTTGCAGTTGAACAATGTAAAATATGGTACTAATTCCCTTAGAGCTTTAAAGAAGCATTCCATGATAGAATAAGTGGTTTTTACAATTATGTTCTATGTTTGACACAATACTATTGATTGGAAAAATGTAAAGCAAAAAAATTAGTGAAGAAGAAAAGAATTCATGAATAATATTGTTCTTATTAATGTAAGGTCAGATTCCACAGAAACATGTCAACATTATTAGAATAGCTGGCTAATATTAAAATGCTATATTAGAAAGAAAATGCACCAATTTTTTGACAGTTTTTAAATATATTATTGGTTAAAAGAAATTGAGCCCCCTAGATTAGGGAATACTAGTTTTAGCACATACAGGAATTTCCTGTAAAATTACTTTTATTTGGGACTTAGATTTCTTTACTAAAAAGTCGTGTAGTGATATCAAGTGGTCTTTTATTTTGAATAATGGTGGAGTTCTAAGAAATCATTAAATTTTAAAAGAAATATTTTATTTTATAAATTTTAAAAGAAATCATTACATTTAAAAAAGTATTTTATAAAAGAAATATTTTATATATTGAAAAATGTTACATGACACAATAAACTTATCCAAAACCTGAACAATAATGAAAACAAAACGAAACAAAAAGTATTTTTTTTTAAGATTTTTATTTATTTATTCAACAGAGAGAGAGACAGCCAGCAAGAGAGGGAACACAAGCAGGGGCAGTGGGAGAGGAAGAAGCAGGCTCATAGCAGAAGAGCCTGATGGGGCTCGATCCCATAACACCGGGATCACGCCCTGAGCCGAAGGCAGACGCTCAACCGCTGTGCCACCCAGGCACCCCAACAAAAAGTATTTTTTAAAAGGACTTATTTAGGGGTGCCTGGGTGGCTCAGTCATTAAGCATCTGCCTTTGTCCCAGGGCGTGATCCCAGGGTCCTGGGATCGAGCCCTACTGCATCGGGCTCCCTACTCGGCTGGGAGCCTGCTTCTTCCTCTCCCACTCCCCCTGCTTGTGTTCCCTCTCTCGCTGGCTGTCTCTCTCTCTGTCAAATAAATAAATAAAATCTTAAAAAAAAAAGAAGTACTTATTTAACACCAGAAATTGACCACTGATTTAGTGGTAAATATATGAAACCATAAAATGTTAGATAAAAGTGTACATCATTTATGGAAGAACATTGTTGATACAAACCACAGAAAGACCTATGAATGTCAAAAGCAGTAAGGAAGCTTTAGTTGTATAAGGAATTCTAATAAATGAAATGTAATTTCATAATTCAGTCATTGAGCTCTACAGTCAGTGAAATCTGGAATTACTCCTGACTCTCAAACTTACAAACTATGACCTTTAAGAAGTTACTTCCTGTCTAGTTACCTGTTTATATTAACCTAAAATGGGAATTAAATATACATAAAATATGATGCACATAAATCACTTAATATTCCATCCAGCTTTTCTAAATCTCAATAGTGTATTAGTTATTTTAAGTATTTTTAACACAATAGTCACAGTATCATTACTGATTTATATCCTTCGGAGCATGTAACATAATGCATTAGGCAGGAGTATCTTTCAGTATTAAATATCTCTTTTTGCCAAGTTTTGTTCAATTTTTTAAAAAAGTTTTTTGGTTGTTTCATACTTAAGTTTAAATTAGCATTTTCCAGAAGGTACCTCATGTTGCTTTTCCTGAAAAATCAAACTGCTTTAATTTATCAAAGCAAGTGTATGAGGAATTACATTAGACTTTTATGATTTGACAGATTCATCTTTTTTTTTTTTTAAAGATTTTATTTATTTATTTGACAGAGATAGAGACAGCTAGCAAGAGAGGGAACACAAGCAGGGGGAGTGGGAGAGGAAGAAGCAGGCCCATAGCAGAGGAGCCTGATGTGGGCCTTGATCCCATAACGCGGGGATCACACCCTGAGCCGAAGGCAGACGCTTAACCGCTGTGCCACCCAGGCGCCCCTGACAGATTCATCTTAAGAAATAATTTTTTTCAAATATTTATATAATTCTAGTTGACATATAGTATGATATTGGTATCAGGAGTAGAATTTAGTGATTCATCATTTACATATAACCCCCAATGTTTATCACTACAAGTGCCCTCCTTAATACCCATCATACATTTAGCCCATCCCCTGCCCACCTCCCCTCCAGCAACCTTCAGTTTGTTCTCTATAATTAAGAATGTCTTATGGTTTACTTCCCTCTCTTTTTTTCCCCCTTCACCTATGTTCATCTGTTTTAAAAATCTATTTTTAGGGGCGCCTAGCTGGCGCAGTCCTTAAGCCTCTGCCTTCGGCTCAGGGTGTGATCCCAGTGTTCTGGGATCAGGCCCCACATCAGGCTTCTCCACTGGGAGTCTGCTTCTTCCTCTCCCACTCCCCCTGCTTGTGTTCCCTCTCTCGCTGGCTGTCTTTGTCAAATAAATAAATAAAATCTGAAAAAAAAAAGAATCTATTTTTAAAGACTGGGCTAAATAGCAAATAATACACATAATTGTATCTATATTGATGACAAATCCAAAGTTAACTGTTTCCTTCTCATGATGCTTATGGGATTTCACTTGAAATTATATTGATTTGCAAACACAATTATGTGCATGTATATGCACCTAATTACTTCTCCACAGGCAAGAATTTGAATATTTTAAGAAATTCTCCAACATATTTCATATCCATTTTTGTTTGTTACCCTGAATTGTTGGAATAAAGATACCAATGTTCTCCGTGATTTAATTGTATATTTGTTGTAACTCAGTTCCACCCCATCCAGCATTTGTAATCTCCCACTGAATGAGGTGGTTGGAGAGAGACAGCAGAGGAGTGACACATACCTTCTGTTGGTGCATTTTCCAGGGGGAGACCTAGGTTATTCTTGTAAACAGACAATATCTGTGGTCTTCACACACTGCCTGCCCTGAGAGAGCTCAGAGTGATGCAGTAGTGGAAAAAGATTTCTCATCAATGTGTCACTTAAAATTTGAACAGGAAATTCTTACACATGGGCTATTTTGAAGTCAGTGTATCTCATCACACACTCCTAGAATGTACACACTTTCAGTTTGTAGTATGTCATTTATTTTGTCCATTGGCAGTTGCCTCTGAGAAACTTTTATGTTCCAGAAGATACTGGGGTCAGAGACTTGACCACCCAGGCTGTTAACTTGCTTCCCTCTGATTCACAAACACGGGGATCTTAGGCCTTGTGACAAATATCTTAGATATTTAAGTTTTACTTTTAGAGAAGGTTGCTAATCTACCATTACATATTTCTCTTATGCCCTTGCTATGTCATTTCTCTTGTACTGAAAATATTCTAAAATCATCATCCCCTTAACAGGTATTTAATAATATTTGACACTAATTCTGAAGACTCACTACATTTTCAACTTTATTTTAACTGTCACAAAGAACATCACTTTTCAAACTTACCTTCTCAATGTTTTTCCTTAGTTTTAATATACCTGTAATCCATCTTATTATTTGTAAATAAGTTATCTGGGTTCCTGATGAAAAAAACCCTAAATGCCTGTGGGAAGGACACAATGTTGAACAATAATGAACAATAGTACCATGCCAGAGATTTGAATATTAAATAATTACTAATAAGCCATCCTCCAATGATAACAAGTTGTTTCTATCTTAATGGGAATATTTGTTATGCATGAGAAAAACCTAAGTCTAACTATGGTGGGGGAAAATTAATGTAATTTTGAAAATTTCACTTAACTGAAGAAGTTGAGAGAGGGCAGAGGAAGTAAGTACTTTTAAAACAATTAGATGATATATGAACATCCAAAGAAATAAAACATTAAATCTAAATTACCTAGTTTGAATCAATGGAATTCTTTTCCATTTTTACATTGTTGGATTTAATTTGTGAATAATTTTGAGGATATTTGCATGTTTATTTCTATTGGTCTATAGTACTGTTTGTTTTTTTTTTTTGCAAAATTAGGTGATAATTTTATTTTTATTTTTATGTATTTATTTTTAATGATGTATAGTTGACATACAATATTATAGTAGTTTCAGGTGTAGACTTGGTGATTCAACATTTATACACATTATGATGAGATCATCGTGATAAAGCTCATTACCATCCATCACCATACAAAATTAGTACAGTGTTGTTGACTATATTCCCTATGCCATAATTTACACCCCTGTGACTTATTTGTTTTGTACTAAGAATTTGCACCACTGACTTCCTTTCACCTAGTTCACCCATTCCTCCTTCCCTCTGCCTATGGCAATCACGACTATGGTCTCTCTATATACGAGTTGTTTCTATTCTCTGTGTTTGTTTTTAGGTTGTACATTATCAGTTAAATCATACAGTACTTGCCTTTGTCTGTCTCACTAATTTCATTTACATAAAACCTTGGAGGTCCATCAGTATTGGCAAAAATGACAAAATTTCATTCTTTTTTATCTCTGGGTAATATTCCATTGCATATATGTGTTGCTTCTATTTATTCATTCATCTATAGATGGACACATGGTTGCTTTCACATCCCGGCTATTGTCAGTAATACTGCAACAAACAGAAGGTGCGTACACCTCCACAAGTTAATGTTTTCATTTTCTTCAAATAGATGCCCTGACATGGATTTTCTGATGTTATGGTACTTCTATTTTTAATTTTTTGAAGACCCTCCATACTGTTTTGAATTGTGACTACACCAATTTAAATTCCTACCAACAGTGCACAAGGTTCCCTTTTCTCCACATCCACAACGATATTTGTATTACTTGTCTTTTCAATTCTGACAGGTGTGAGGTGAAATCTCATTGTGGTTTTGATTTGCATTTTCCTGATGATTAGTGATGTTGAGGATTTTTTCATGTGTTGGTTGGCCATCTCTGTGTCTTCTTTGAAAGAATATCTATTCAGGTCCATGGCCCAATTTTTAATCATTTGTTTATCAATTGTTTTGGATTGAGTGATTGGAATTCTTTATATATTTTGAATATTAACCTCTTGTCGGATATATCATTTGCAAATATCATCTTCCATTCAGTAGGCCAACTTTTTGTTTTGTTGATGGTTTTGTTAGCTGTGCAAATCTTTTTAGTTTGATGTATTGTTTATTTTTGTTTGTTTTGTTGCCCTTCCCTAAGGAGACAGATCCAAAAGAATAAAGGTAAGCCCTATTTCCAAGATCTTAATACCAATGCATTCTTGTGGGTGTCTTACGGTTTCTGGCCTTACATCTGGGTCTTTAAATCATTTTAGGTTTCATTTTGTGTATGGTGTGCAAAAGTGCTAGATCTTGAATTTATCCATCTCTTCCAGCTTGTCCCATTTGTTGGCATAATTTTTCATAATATTATCTTATAATTGTTTGTATTTCTCTGGTGTTGGTAGTGAAAAAAATCTTGCTCCTTTTATGTAAAAAGCACAGGTACACATACAGTACATAAAGAGAGATATAATGTATTTTGGGTTTGAATTTTCATGGGGATGGTTAATATCATGTGTTGTAAAGACTCCTTGGTGGGTTGAGTTTGGGGGAGATAATGAAGAAAATGTTGAGGAATGTAATATTAAAGAATAATACACATGATGTAAGAGTGCTCAAATCACCCAGGTTTTTGTAAGTAAGGCTATACCTTCTTTATCAAGAAGTATGAACAAATGAGTAACATGCTCTGACTATTTTAATAGTCTCAATTTGGCAGTTGGAAAGAAATACAGAAATTATAATAAAAAACAGGAAGGCTCAAAATAAGTCAGCAAAAGATGTGGTGTTTGGACTAAAGTAAATAGTGGCACTGGTGAGAAGAGAATGGATTCTGGCATGCTCTGAAGTCAGTGTTAACAGGACTTTAATGTGAGAATGTGGTCTGAGAAAGGAGAGGTGTCAAGGATGAAACGTGTTTTGCCTTGAGTATCTGAAAACAGATTGAATGTAACCATTCAATGCGTTGTAAAAGATTAGTCATGAAGTAGGTGTCAGAGTGATCAGTAGTCTGTTTTTGGATCGGAAATGTCAAGTATGAATTATCCATTAAATACACAAGTGGAGTTGTTGAATAGGGATTCAGATGCAAAACTCGGAAGGTAAATGGTGAGATTTGGGCCAGAACGTACAAAACCGGTTTTTCTGCCTGTATGTGGTACTTAAAACTAAGTGATAATATCACCCAGGAACTTAAAGTAGATATAAACAAGAGGAAGTCCATGGATGGGGCCTTATGGCACTCAAATGTAAGTGGTAAAGGGGAAGAGGTGGAATCAGCAAACAAGACTGAAAGAACAGTGATTGCCCTGGATGCCAAATGAAAAGTGCTTCCAGGAGGAATGAATGATCCACTCTGTCTAATGTTGCTCCTAATTCTGGTAAAATGGGATTTTATTATTTAAGGTACAAAATAAGGAATGATTCCAGTGAGCTTTGAGGCAAAATTCCAATTTGTGGTAGATTTAAAGGAAAATGGAATAGGAATTAGAAATAGTTTTACTATGATGCAGTTGGGGGTGTTCATTAAAGGTATCTTTACTGCTTCTTGAATGGAGGACCCAGTGGGCTACCAATCCTGACTACAGTTACATATGCTCTTTTCCAGTATGGTTTATCTGCATTTTCCCTATCATTCTGATCCACTCTGCAAATGTTACCCTTCATGCCTGAGTAGCTTTTATAGTTTCTACCTTCTCTCGTCTTCAATTGTTCTTTCAATACACTTACTTCTCCCTAATTGTTCTTTAATCATTCCATCAATTAGTCCTGTAAATGTTTTTGTTCTCATTTCTAGAAGTTTTCTTTTTGACTTTTTCAAATTTCTCTGGGTTTTTCCCATCACCCTACCCTCAGATACTAACTTCTTTTTTGGTGCATCCATATTTATCCCTTGTACTTTCATTCCCTCTATTTATACTTTAAAATCAATATTCAAGAATATTGATTTGTTGTCTTTTTTCCCCTTTTTTTAAATTTTCTTCTTCTTCTTCACGTCTCTCTCTCTCTCTCTCTCTTTTTTTTTTTTTTTTTTTGGCCTACTTTTCAATTTTAGATCACGGCTACCAAATCTTATGTGTCCTGGGTTCAAAATATCTGCAGAGTTTTATCTTTGGCAAAAATGATCCCTGAACTCTGGGAAATAATTTTGCCTGTGATAAACTGTACAGGTGGGGAATTTCTTCTTATTATGAAGAAGCTAATGGTGATGATTATGTGGATGGATAACTAGAGTTTTTATTTTTTATGTATTAATATAATTTTGGAGTCATAAGATTTTTTAAAACCCATTTTTTTTTTTTAATCTGGAAAATACTGCATCCATTTCAAGGAAAGGAATCTGCCAAAGGTATACTAACTTAGTCTATATAACACATACTTAATGGCTTAATGAAGAATAAACAGAGTAAGAATTTGGGGTAGAAGAACTCTTAATTATTTTTAGTCTTTCACATTATATAACTGTTAATCTGTTTTGTCTCTGTGCCCTCTGTGCCTGCCTTCTTTGGGACTATTTGAATATTTATTAGAATTCTATTTCAATTAATATTTGTCTTCTAGGCTATTTCTGTTTACATTATAGCTTTAGTGGTTGTTCTAAAGATTACAGTACATACTCTTAAGTTTTCATAGTCTAATTGGAATTAATTTTGAAAAATTTAAGAAATCTTGCACCAAACAGGTTATTGTGTAGTGTAGCTGTCATGTGTATTACATCCTGCATGCATTGTAAACTTCAGAATACACTGTTGCAAACTTTGCTTTTAATAGTCATGCATACTGCAAAGAAATTAACAGAAGATTTTCCCACATTTACCCAGATATTTATAACTTTTCATGCCCTTCTCACCTTCCCAAATACCTAGTTTTCCATCTGGTATTATTATTCTTTTTTTTTTTTTTAAAGATTTTATTTAATTTATTTGACAGAGATAGAGACAGCCAGAGAGAGAGGGAACACAAGCAGGGGGAGTGGGAGAGGAAGAAGCAGGCTCATAGCGGAGGAGCCTGATGTGGGGCCCGATCCCACAACACCAGGATCACGCCCTGAGCCGAAGGCAGACGCTTAACCGCTGTGCCACCCAGGTGCCCCTGGTACTATTATTCTTAAGCCTGAAGAATTCCTTTCCTGTAGCACCTCGTGCTCTGCAGGCCTGTTGACGACGGATGTTCCCAGCAGCTACTTGAACACGTCTTAATCTACCTTCATTCTGGAAGACTATTAATGATATTAAGTTCTGGGTTGGCAGATTTCTTTGTTATGATTGATATTCTATTATCTTGTAAATTTCATTACTTATAATGAATTTCTGGACATATAAAGTGTTGTTATTCTGTCCTTGCTCTCAAGATTTTCTTTTTATCTCTTTCAGAAGTATGACCACGATACACCTACTAGTGTTTTAGATTATATTTATCTTACTTAGTTTTTGCTGGGTTTCCTGAGTTTAACTTGGCATTTTTCAACGAATTTGAAATAGTTTCAGCCATCACTTCTTTAATATTTTTCTGCCAAATGTTTCCCTCTCCTTCTAAGATCTTTATTACACATGTGTCATAACTTTGATGTTATCACATTGTTTTCCCTTTAAAAAATTATTTTTATTCCCCTCTCAGACTGGATTACTCTTATCCAACAGGAGCATTTAGGGCTACACAAGCTAAATTTTTACCTGTTGCCTTAGGAGGAGCCATAAAGAAACAATGGCTGTAATTAAGGGAAAATCAGCATAAAATGTAGGGCACTGCCACACTTTTTATGGCTTTATCTCCAACTTTATCTCATTAATTACCAGAAAACAAAAGTCAGATTAATAAATTTGGGACAGGAGATTAGGCAGACACAGATCAGTCCTTCCTGCATTCTCCCTGAACTGGCCGCCTGCAGAGAATACACTTTCTGCTCTGCTCTAACAATAGTCAGTTTTAAAAGGACATAATTTTCCTCTGAATTTAGTACTGAAATGAATACTGTTTAACTCTGGGTCCAGAATAACAAACTCTTTTTTTTTTTTTTAAGATTTTTATTTATTTATTCGACAGAGATAGAGACAGCCAGAGAGAGAGGGAACACAAGCAGGGGAGTGGGAGAGGAAGAAGCAGGCTCATAGCAGAGGAGCCTGATGTGGGGCTCGATCCCATAATGCCAGGATCACGCCCTGAACTGAAGGCAGACGCTTAACGACTGTGCCACCCAGGCGCCCCGGGAATAACAAACGCTTTATGTTCAACATCTAACGTATATGTCAGATTAAGACACAGAGAAAATGACCATTTTCATCTTTATATTCCTGACTTCTCTGCGACCTTTTCTATTCTCAATTCACTCTTATAGCAGCTCCCTAATATACATACAATATATATTGTATTTCCACTGATTTGGGTGCATCCTTCTTCTTCTTCTTCTTTTTTTTTTTTTTTTTACTATGTTCAATTAGCCAATATATAATACATCATCAGTTATTGATGTAGTGTTCAAAGATTCATTAGTTGGGTATAACACCCAGGGCTCATCACCACACCTGCCCTCCTTATTACCCATCTCCCCATCCCCCTGCCTTCTGTAACCCTCAGCTTGTTTCCCAGAGTCCAGAGTATTTCATGGTTTGTCTCCCTCACTGATTTCTTTCCATTCAGTTTTCCCTCCGTTCCCCCGTGGTCCTCTGCTCTATTCCTTATGTTTCACATATGAGTGAAACCATATGATAATTGTCTTTCTGTGCTTGACATATTTCACTTAGCATAATCCCCTCCAATTCCATCCATGTTGATGCAAATGGCAGGTATTCATCCTTTCTAATGGCTGAGTAATATTCTATTGTATATATGATGCATCCCTTAACACATGTTCACTCTACCAAATAATCCCCATGGCTTCTTATGGGGACATGTAAGAGTTTAGGCACTTTTTATTTTTATTTATTTTTTTAATAATATTTTTTATTATATTATGTTAGTCACCATACAGTACACCCCTAGTTTTTGATGTAAAGTTCCATGATTCATTACTTGCGTATAATACCCAGTGCACCATGCAATACGTGCCCTCCTTAATACCCATCACCAGCCTATCCCATTCCCTCACTCCCCTTCCCTCTGAAGCCCAAAGTTTGTTTCCCAGAGTCCATAGTCTCTCATGCTTCATTCCCCCTTCTGTTTACCTCCCGCTTTCTTCTTCCCTTTCTTCTCCTACCGGTCTTCCTACTTCTTATGTTCCATAAATGAGTGAAACCATATGATAATTGTCTTTCTCTGCTTGACTTATTTTGCTTAGCATTATCTCCTCCAGTCCCGTCCATGTTGCAGCAAATGTTGAGAAATTGTTCTTTTTGATGGCTGAGTAAGATTCCATTGTATATATGGACCACAGCTTCTTAATCCAGTCATCTGTTGAAGGGCATCTCGGCTCCTTCCATGCTTTGGCTATTGTGGACAATGCTGCTATGAACATTGGGGTGCATATGGCCCTTCTCTTTACTACGTCTGTATCTTTGGGGTAAACACCCAGTAGTGCAATGGCTGGGTCATAGGGTAGTTCAATTTTTAACTTTTTAAGGGACCTCCACACTGTTTTCCAGAGTGGCTGTACCAACTTGCATTCCCACCAACAATGTAGGAGGGATCCCCTTTCTCCACATCCTCTCCAACAATTGTTGTTTCTTGCCTTGTCTATCTTTGCCATTCTAACTGGCGTAAGGTGGTATCTCAGTGTGGTTTTGATTTGAATTTCCCTGATGGCTAATGATTTTGAACATTTTTTCATGTGTCTGTTAGCCATTTGTATGTCTACATTGGAAAAGTGTCTGTTCATATCTTCTGCCCATTTTTTGTTTATTTGTTTCTTGTGTATTGAGTTTGAGAAGTTCTTTGAGGATATTGGATACCAGTCTTTTATCTGTGGTGTCATTTGCAAATATCTTCTCCCATTCTGTGGGCTGCCTCTTAGTTTTTTTGACTCTTTCCTTGGCTGTGCAGAAGATTTTTATCTTGATGAAGTCCCACAAGTTCATTTTTTCTTTTGTTTCTCTTGACTTTGGACATGTGTCATGAAAAAAGTTGTTGTGGCCAATGTCAAAGAGGTTGCTGCCTGTGTTCTCCTCTAGGATTTTGATGGATTCCTGTCTCACATTGAGGTCTTTCATCCATTTGGAGTTTATTTTTGTGTATGGTGTGAGAGAGTGGTCAAGTTTCATTCTTTTGCATGTAGCTGTCCAATTTTCCCAGCACCATTTATTGAAGAGACTGTCTTTTTTCCACTGGATATTTTTTCCTGCTTTGTCAAAGATTCGTTGCCCAAAAAGCTGAGGGTCCATTTCTCGGTTCTCTATTCTGTTCCATTGGTCTATGTGTCTATTTTTGTGCCAGTACCATGCTGTCTTGGTGATCACAGCTTTGTAGTATAGCTTGAAATCCGGCAACGTGATGCCCCCAGCTTTGTTTTTCCTTTTCAACAATTCCTTGGCAATTCAGGGCCTTTTCTGTTTCCACACAAATTTAAGGGCTATTTGTTCCAGTTCTTTGAAAAATGTCCTCGGTATTTTGATCGGGATGGCATTGAAAGTGTAGATTGCTCTGGGTAGCATAGACATTTTAACTATGTTTATTCTTCCGATCCATGAGCATGGAATTTTTTTCCATCTTTTTGTGTCTTCTTCAATGTCTTTCAATAGTGATTTGTAGTTTCTAGAATACAGATCCTTTACGTTTCTGGTTAAGTTAATTCCGACATAACGTATGATTTTTGGTGCTATTGTAAATGGAATGGATTCCCTAATTTCTCTTTCTTCAATCTTCATTGTTCGTGTATAGAAATGCAACTGATTTCTGAGCATTGATTTTGTATCCTACCACATTACTGAATTGCTCTATAACTTCTAGTAGTTTGGGGGTGGAATCTTTTGGGTTTTCCATACAGAGTATCATGTCATCTGTGAAGAGAGACAGTTTGACTTCTTCTTTGCCGGTTTGGATACATTTTATCCCTTTTTGTTGTCTGATTGCTGTTGCAAGGACATCTAGTACTATCTTGAATAATAATGGCGAGAGTGGGCATCCTTGTCGTGTTCCTGATCTTAAGGGAAAGGCTTTCAGCTTTTCCCCATTGAGAATGATATTTGCTGTAGGCTTTTCATAGTTGGTTTTTATGAAATTGAGGAATGGGCCCTCTATCCCTACACTCTGAACGGTTTTAATCAGGAAAAGATGCTGTATTTTGCCAAATGCTTTTTCTGCATCTATACGCCACTGGCAAGACTTATTCACAAGAATAGGGAAAGGACCCAAATTAATAAAATTATGAATGAAAGGGGAGAGGTCACTACCAACACCAATGAAATAGGAAGGATCATTAGAAACTTTTATCAACAGCTTTATGCCAATAAATTAAACATCCTGGAAGAAATGGATGCCTTCCTGGAAACCTATAAACTACCAAGACTGAAACAGGAAGAAACTGATTTTTTAAACAGACTGATTAATTATGAAGAAATTGAAGCAGTGATCAAAAACCTCCCCCAAAACAAGAGTCCAGGGCCTGACAGATTCCCCAGGGAATTCTACCAAACATTCAAAGAAGAAATAATACCTATTCTCCTGAAGCTGTTTCAAAAAATAGAAACAGAAGGAAAGCTACCAAACTCATTCTATGAGGCCAGTATTACCTTGATATCCAAACCAGGCAAAGACCCCTTCAAAAAGGAGAATTACAGACCAATTTCCCTGATGAATATGGACGCCAAAATTCTTAACAAGATCCTAGCTAATAGGACCCAACAGTACATTAAAAGGATTATCCATCATGCCCAAGTGGGATTCATCCCTGGGATGCAAGGGTGGTTCAACATTCACAAATTGATCAGTGTGATAGATCATATCAACAAGAAAAGAGTCAAGAACCATATGATCCTCTCAATAGGCACTTTTTTATGCTCATGTTTAGATATGTAAAAAATACTTGGAGAAAATTGGGAGGTGTTCCACATCAGAAGGTATTAAGCACCTTCTCTCTAACTTTTCTCCATTCTTAATGGTAAGAGAGACACATGTGTAGATGGGATGCTCCAACATTGGAAGGAAAAGGGCATTTTACTGTCTTCTTCCCTTGGACCCTGTAGGTTCCCTCAATTTAGGAACTGAACAGGATATCTTGTCACACCTAGACAATTCCTTTCAAATTTCTTTAATTCCAAAAGATACAGCATTTACATATGTCCAAAATAACACACTGGGTGAGGAGCCTGGGGTTCTTGACCAATAAGAGAAAGAACAGTAATTGCAACTTAATTTCAAAACTGGAAATGCAGAGTCACCTGGGTGGCTCAGTCGGCTATCTGCCCATCTTCTGCTCAAGTCATGGTCTCAGGGTCCTTGGATCCTGCCCCTCATAGGGTCCCCTGCTCAGCAGGGATCCTGCTTCCTGCTTCTCCTGCTACCTCTGCCTCTCCCCCCTGCTCATGCTCTCTCTCTCTCACTCTTTCTCAAATGAATAAATAAAATCTTTTAAAAAAATGGAAATGCCTGTCCAGAAAAAAATTACTCTTGTTTGGTTTCCATACATGATGTGTATTGAATTTCTCAAAGACCTGTTTTAAAATGCAAATATCTTTGATATATATGAGCCAAGTGGTTAAGTCAGATTATATTTCTGATGTACAGCTAAATATATTGTAACAATAGAGATTTGGATGGGTGAAAGGAAGAAGACAGTTTTAGAACTTGTGTTTTCTTGGAAATCAGCTTTTATTTGATATTTAGAAACACAAAATACGAAGAGATCACGCAGCAAGAACTTAACGTGGTTAGGCTTTATTTTAAGGATCTTCAGGCGTATATTATTTATCACTCAGATCAGCCCTATGAGGGGCTACATATATGGTTATCATGTCACAGATGATGGAAATGAAGCATGACGTTTTTAAGTAAAAATGACTGAGATTGAGTGAATATTTATGTGCCAAGAAGTGCTTTTCAAATAATCTTCAAGTAACTCCATGAATAAGATACGATTTGCTCTATATTTTATAAAAGAAGAAATTGAGCCAGAGCAGTTACATAACTGAGTCACCAGGCTGACAGTGTGCATTCAGAATTTACATTGAAGTGACCTGGTTTCACTGTCGATGTCCTTACAGTTTATACCATACTGCTCTCCCTGCTGTAAATTCATCAAGGACCCTGTTGGACATCTGCATGATGATGTTCACCACTAAACAAATCTATTTGATAACAGTTTTTGGCTCAGAGGAAGCAAACACCTAGATGGGAAGTTAGGAAATTACTTTTTAAAAAAAAATTTTACAATGTTTATTTTTATAAAGATATCTATCTTATGAAATATAATGAGAAAAATATTCTTGTAGCTATTATGGTAGAGTAGGTTATTGTTCAGTGAACCTATATTTCCTTCAACTGACTAATTTGAAAACAGTGTGCTTTGAAGATAATCATTGAGAGGTTTGGCTATGTCATTTGTTTTCACAATATATGGTGAGTGGAAAAGTGACACTTTATGAGTTCAGACTGCACACATTAAGAAGCACATATCTGCTGGCCCCTTGGAGAGCTGCAAATCTCCTCTTAAATAGGTCATGTACCAGATAGCCCACTGTTCAAAGAATAAAATATATAAAAAAAGATCTGAACTGCATCTGTGGTTTATAGCCAAGCTCATACAACCCAAACCTCCATCAACTGAAACACAGCCAAACCGCAAATGGGTGAGTGAGAAACAAACCCGTAATTTTAAACACCATTGCAATCTTGGGTTGTTTGTAACACAATCTTAGCAATTAGTTACACCCACCATTTACATATTATATGAAATTAATTTTGAATATGCATCTATCTTCTCTGTGTTAACATGGGAAATGAATATAAAGAATATATCTATGTTCAAAGAGCTAAATGTATATGAAATATGAATTTATTTTGCAAGTAATAATCCTGTTTAATCTCTCTCTCTCTCTCTGGTAACTGAATTAGGGTCGAAAAAAAATCTCTCAATCATTATCAAATTACTAAAGTCTTTCCTGAATTCTGGTAATAACTAACTGATCGACACAAATACCTGTACATTTTAAATTCTTATTTTCGTTATTATTTAACATTTTATTTTTCACATCAAAATATATTTCTAAACCTGGTAATAAAGAGTGACAGAAGTGAGGACAGAGAGAATTTAACAAACAAGATCTCTCCCAAAATATCTGAAAACCAGGAAATCAATAGACAAGAAAAGAGTACCAGAAGAAACTGGTTATTGCTAAATGAAAAAACAAGCTCTACCAAAAAATGAACCTAATCGTTGATAGTGCTGCATTAAAACAGATTCTGAAGGTACACTTTGGTTCCATTCTCTGAGGAGTTGAGGCAGATCCTGACGGCTCTTATAGAGCAAACCCGTAGTTGTTGCATGGAAAGTCTGAGGGCCTGTTAACAATTCAGTACTCTCAGCTCCAAATCGATCGTTCACTCCCCGGTTCTCAGACAATAGAGCAGATCCTATCAACTTTTCTCCCTTGTCAGCTCACATGAGGTTGAGTTTTGTTGGTAAAACGCAATGGAGAGACACTGTAGCAGAAAGGGCTCTTCTTCCTGGTTTCATGGTGTTTTCAGGGTGTTTGGCCTCTATGGCTTGGTTGCCAGCCTCATGCACACAGGAAGTCCCATGTATTCAGCCTCCAGGAAGTTTCTGTGGCCAGTACCAGTCAAAGTTTCCCATCCTCCAGCCTCTACCTGCTTACACTCTGGTAGGGAATCCTTCCTGGCTGCCAGTCACAGCCTGAGATCCATCCTCACCAAGTTCAGCCTGTGGACTGTGGAGCTGCTCTGTCCCCACCAATTCCGTGAGCATGTCTGCCATGAAGCTGTGTAGCCATATTGTCTTCAATGACACCTGAGTCCCACCTTCAGAGAGTAGACCTGGCTTCCTAGTGATCCCTCCTTCGGGTACTCTCCTTTCATCCTAAGGTATTCTTATATTTTTCTTTCATCCCCTCTCAGAAGGCTTTCCCTTACAAATAGTTAATAATACTTTCATCAAACTTCCCCTAGTTTCTGTCTCCTTCCTCAACCCTGACTGATAACCTTGCCACCCTGAGTTGCTCAACCCTCATTTGCAGCCCCTTTAAGGGCTAGGACAAATTTGGAAATATGAGTGGATTTGTTCACCTTATTGAGGACTTGACATTAACAGTACTCAATATTATGATTTATATATAATTTATTTTAGTACACACAAAAGCTTAAGAAATGTATAATATGTTCCTAAGTATATATATTTTTACATTAATATAAATAAAGGTTGAAAAATAGTTCTGTACACCAAGAGTGAAACCTCAGGTACGCTTTGGACTTTGGGTGATTATGATGCGTCACTGCAGGGTCATCCTTGAAAGAAATGGACCATTCTAGTGAATGATGCTGATAACAGGAGAGGCCGTCACATGTGCAGACAGGGACAATCAAGCAAATTGCAGTAACTTCCTCTTAATTTTGTTGTGAACCTAAATTGCTCTCAAAAATAATATCTTTAAAAAATAACTGAGTAAATAATTGTATGGCTTGAAGAAAAGAGAAATATGCTCTTTACAGATGGTGAGATAGCATTATACCAAATTTAAGTAAGCTGAAGTGCCTGGTGCTTACAAATATGCGTTTTTCTTTCTAAGCAGGATGCAAGAGAAAATTTGTTTGTGTGAACATGTAAAAATGTACAATTGTTGTCCATTTCTGAAGTTACTGACAACCTGAAATATAGAAAATAATATCTAATTAATCTTGGTAATATATAATTTAATATTTTAGTATTTTAATGAAGAAGCAATTCATTTACTAATGATTATATATCTAAATACGAACATTTTATATCATTTTTCTATGGAAACACTTCAAACACTGTGTTTATATAGTTATATAGTTATTCACATAATACTTTTTCTTTCTGTGAGTAATTGTTTTGAAGCATAAAATATAGGAGTTCTGGAGAAACTTACCGCTTGGAAAAGAAAGTTAGGCCTTTGGGCAACACCCATGAATTATTGCTTCTCTGGGAGACTCTAATCCATGAAGAATGAATGACGAAGTTCAACATATACTATGAGAAAACAGATTTTATTAGAAGTCAAATAAAAGTTCTTAAGCTCATTTGAATCTTGTAGCAACAGATAAAGTTACTTCCTTCTTACATCATCATCATCATCATCATTATTGTAATTATTATAGAGAGAACAAGAGAGAGAGCAGTAAGGGGAGCAGAGGCAGAGGAGTTCAGTCTCATGATCTGAGATCATGACCTGAGCCAAAATCAAGGGTCGGATGCGTATCTAAGTGAGCCACACAGTTTCTCCATAGAATCTTTCAAATGATAATATAATGTGACACCCTGGACACATTATGAAAATATCTTAGTAAAACTAAATGCAGAGGACAATCTGACCAAGCTAACAATTTTAAGTTTCTGATAACTGACCAAGGGTTAATTGAAAAGGGTTAATAATAATTTATGAAATATTTATAATTGAAAAAAAAACCTCCTAGAAATTCAAGTAAGAAGCACATTTGTAATCTTCTTGCCGCTTCCATGCCTCCCCACTTGCCTGCCCTAGTTCAGTGATCAAGAGGAATTGTAGTATTTACAATTTGGGAAAGGCTGTGAAAATCACTGGTGCTATTGCCACAGGGGCAGCCCTGATTAACTGCGGGGAAAAGGATAAATAGCCCATTGGTTTTTCAGCTCAAAGTGGGGAACATGCTTGATAATGAATGAGGAAGACTCATACTTTCTCTAATTTGAGGTGGAGGCCTCCCATAAATATAAGGGGAAGATATTGAAAGTGAAAGTACAACAGAAGAGATGACATTAACTATCTAGACACTCCTTGCTGATGGAAAAAAAAAAATGTGCCCACATGTAGAGGAGAGCCCAATAAATCCAGTTTAAAGTGAAAGCTGAAGGAGAGTTGAGAACTGATACCAAAGTTATGAGCACTCCCCTCATACACACATGGCCATACATACACAAATTACATGGCAGAGTGTGGATGGAAGCCCTACTGATTTGCAGTATTTTAATATAGCCTTAAAAAAAATTAATGGTTGACATCTAAGCTACAAAATCACAAGGGCAATCCTTAGGAAGATAGGCTAGAAAATAAAAATAAATAATAAGAATTTGGGAAAACTGAGCAGACATATCAGCAGGCAATTCAGAGGAGAAGATTCTGTTGTAAAAATTATGCAAGTTCCAAAAATGAGAAAATCTAAGAAAAATGAAATACACTGCATGTTTTCTAAACTATATTTTCAAAATGCCCACCCAAAAAAATTAAAACATTCATATAAAGTGGAAACTGTCTACATAGTAAGGGAAAACAAGGTTAATAGAAACTTTTACTGGGAATAGATGTTACATTTATTAGAAAAAAAGTATTCTAAAGTAATATTTATGAATAAATATAAATTATAAAGACAACTATGATCAAATTATTAAATGAAAATATGGCACCAAATAACAACTAGGGAATATCAATAGAGAAATAAAACTATATGAATAGACCACAGAGAAATTCTTAGTTTATGAAAACATACCTGAAATGAATAATGCGCTAAGTGGACTCCAGAGAAAATTTGAGATGCAGTAGAAAAAAAATGATGAAATGGAGGTTGGAGTAACAGAATTTACTCATCCCACAGAATGAGAGAGAAAAAAGAGAGAAAAATTAACAGGGTTCAGAGACCTTTAATAGTATCAGGAAAACCAGCATAGGTCTAAATATAATCTGAGAAGACAAGAGAGATAGAAAAGGACAGAAAACAATCTTAAATCACAATGAATGAACAACTTCTTAAATATCATTAAAAAATATGTATGGACCCCAGTCTCAACAAACTAACAGAATGAGCACATAGAAATCCACATCTCAAAACATCATAGTGAAATGATTAAAGAACACTTGTAAACACAGACAAAGAAATAATCTAGAGGGAAAAGGGTGGATTATGAGGTGACTTAAGTCAATGTGAGAATCAGGAAATGGGTGATACATCTTCCACATCCAGCAGCCTTAGACCATTTTATGTACCACAGAATTCGTATCTGCCCTGCACACTGTTTCAGACTCGAGGGGGTGTAACATCAACAAGATGAAGGAATAGGAAGCCCCAGGCCCTAAATCCCCCATGGAACAATACCTTCAAAAGGCATCCAGACAAAAACCTGTGTATATTCGGTCTAATCATTTTTGATGAGGGTGCCAGGACCGTTCAAGAGGGAAAGGGCAGTTTCTTTCACAAATGGTGGTAGGAAGCTGACTATCCACATGCAAAAGATTGAAGTTGGATGCCTACATTTATATCATGTACTAAAGTCAACTCTAAAGGGACTAAAGACTTAAACATAAGGTGTAAGACTATAAAATTCCTTGAAGAAAATGTGGGGGGAAAGTAAATAAAACTGTATTTGGCAATGATTCTTGGATATGACACTGCAAGCACAGACCACAAGGAAAACTCCATTGTAGACAAATGGGCTACATAAAACTAAAACATTTTTGTGCGTCAAAGGGACAGATCAACAGAATGAAAAGATAGAGTGGGAAAAAAAATGCTTAAAAATTACATATCAAAACAGAGATTCGTGTCCAAAATATATAAGGAATTCTCTGTCACTAATAACAAACAAAAACCAAATAATCCAATTAAAAATAGGCAAGGTAATTGAATAGACATTGGAAAATATACAAGTGATCAAAAAGTATATGAAAAGATGCTCAATATCACTAATTATCAAAGAAATGATAATCAAAACCATCATGAGATATCACCTCATATTCCTTAGGATGGATATTGTAAAAAAAAAAAAAAAAAGTGCCCATGAGGAAGTAGACACAGTTGTACACTCTTTTTTTTTTTTTTTTTAAGATTTTGTTTATTTATTCGACAGAGATAGAGACAGCCAGTGAGAGAGGGAACAAGCAGGGGGAGTGGGAGAGGAAGAAGCAGGCTCATAGTGGAGGAGCCTGATGGGGGGCTCGATCCCATAACGCCAGGATCACGCCCTGAGCCGAAGACAGACGCTCAACCGCTGTGCCACCCAGGTGCCCCACTGCTGCACACTCTTGTTGGTAATGTTAATTGGTCAGCCATTATGAAAAATATTTTACAGCTTCTTCAAAAAATTAAAAATAAAATTACTATATGAATCCACAATCCTGCATATAGGAAAATATTTAAGAGAATTGAAAGCAAGATCTTAAAGAGGTATCTGTGCACCCATGCTCACTGCAGCATTATTCACAGGAGCCAAGTGGCAGAAGCAGCCCACATGTCCATTAATGGATGAATGGATCAGAAAACATGGTATACACATAAAAATGTAATATCATTCAGCCTTGAATCCTGTCACATGTTATAACATGGATGAAACCCCAGGAGATTATGCTAAGTGAAAACAGAACAGTCACACATAAAAGAGTGTATTATTACATTATACGAAGTATCTAAGTAGTCAAACTAAAAGAAAGTAAAATAATGATTGATAAGGGTTGAGGGGAAAGTGGAGGAGGGGAATTATGTTCAATAAGTATGAAGTTTCAGTTTTAAAAAGTAAAAGTTCTAGAGATCTGTTGGACAACAATATGAATACAGTTAACACTCCTAAACAGTATGATTAAAGTTGATTAAGATGCATGCTGTAAAATGTTAAAATATATGTTAAATGTAATGGATAAGACATGAGATGTTGTGTGATTCCAACTATACAACATCCCAGAAAAAATAAAACTATTGTAACAATAAAAAGATCAGTAGTTGCCAGGGTTTCGCAGGAAGGGAAGAATTAATAGGTGAGGCACAGAGGACTTTTAGGCCAGCGAAACTATTCTATATAAATATGTCTTTATATATATCTCCAAATTCATGAAATGTACAAAATCAAGAGTAAATTTTAATTAAACTATGGTCTTTCGGTGATAAAGATGGGTTAATGTACATTCATCAGTTGTAGCAAATGCATCCCTCTGGTTGGGGTTATTGGTAATGGGAGAGGCTATGCGCGTGTAGACAGTAAGGGTGTATAGCAAACCTCTGCACCTTGTTTCAGTTTTGCTGTGAATCTAAAACTGCTCTCAGAAGAAAAGTTGAATTTGGTAAATTTTCTATTATTTTTAGCATGATTAAAACATAAGATAGGGGGCGCCTGGGTGGCACAGCGGTTAAGCGTCTGCCTTCAGCCCAGGGCGTGATCCCGGCGTTACGGGATCGAGCCCCACGTCAGGCTCCTCAGCTGTGAGCCTGCTTCTTCCTCTCCCACTCCCCCTGCTTGTGTTCCCTCTCTCGCTGGCTGTCTCTATCTCTGTCTAATAAATAAATAAAAAATCTTTAAAAAAAAAAAGTAAGATAAAAAGCAAACAAACAAAAAGAGGTGATCTTGAAAGCAGAGAGAAACTACTCATTACGCTTAATTACAACCAATAATATGATTAATAGAGGAGTTCTCACCAGAAACTATGAAGAATAAAAGACAGGGAAGGTCAAAACCAAAGAGCTCAAAGTATTGAAAAAAAAAGCAAAAAACAAAAACACAAACCAAAAAACCTCAAAAGAAGGCAAAACAAAACAAAGAAACTTGTCAAACGAGAATTCTAAATTTGGCAGAACAGTCTTTCAAAAAAAAGAAAAGGTGCATAAGGACCTAACAACACACACAAAATCTAACTGAATATCTTCTTAGCAGAACTGTTCTTCAAAAATGTTTTTCAAGATAAAAGTACGTAACACTAGATGGTAACATAGATCCACAAGAAGGAATAAAGGTCAATAGAAATGGTAAATATGTGAGTAAATTTAAGAGTGTGTGTGTGTGTGTTTCTCTATTTCTTTAAAAGGTAAGATTATTTAAAGCCATCATTATACCATTGTATGGTTGGTCTATACCATATAGAGATACAACTTTGTGCTGGTAATTGGGCACATTGGAGGGGGATGAAAACATTATTATTATTAATTATTATTATTATTTTTGCATTTATTGATTTTTGTGGTGCAAAGTCACTATGAGTGGTTTATTTCAAGTCACCAATGTGAAATCATGAACACAGTGTTGAAAAAGCTATGCATAATTGGTGTTCAGAAACCAGCGCTAGCTGGCTTTAGCACATTTTTAGAAGTATAGGTTTCCCTCACTATCTGAATGTGGAGTATTGCTATGAAAATATTTGTAGTCTAAAATGGTATAAATTGAATAAGTTATTGCCATTAATTTATATGAAAACTTTTTGAGCATTCCCAGGCTGCCACCTAGGCCAGAGTTGAAGCTTTGACAACTATATCCCATACTGCTACACCTTGCTTCTGGGCCCAAACAACACTGAAACCCCAAATCCCAGAATCTGTGTCACTGATGCATTTCCTTCACCAGCCAGAGTCACAGCGACCCCAAGTACAGTGTCTCTGGAATATCGACACATGCCTCCACCCTAGACATCCATGCCACAGTGACAAGTGAAACTGTGCCCCAGGACATGACACTGTGTTCGTTCCATTTGCACTTCCTCCCAGGACTGACTATAGCTCCAATGCTGCTTTGAGGGCTTTGAGTGTCATAATGCCAGAAGCATTTCCTAGAAGGATGACCTCGTTAAACCTTCCTTTCATCACAGGCCAGTAGAGAGAGTGGAATGTGATATAATCCCAATAGTTAACTTTTCCTTTGTTTACCTTGCCTCGGAAGACATAACTAGAACAACGATGCTATGGGTAATGTCAGAAAATTCCTGCCTGTTTTCTCTTCTAGGATTTTTATGGTTTCAGGTCTCACATTATGACCTTAATCCATTTTGAGTTTCTTTTTCTGCACGGAGTAAGAAAGCAGTCCAGTTTTATTCATTTGCATGTAGAAGTTCAGTTTAACCAGCATTCTTTGTTTAAGAGACTATCTTTTTCCCATTGCACCTTCTTTCCTCCTTTGTCCAAAATTAATTGAGTATGAACTTAAGGATTTATTTCTGGGTTTTTTTATTCTGCCCCATTGAGCTATGTGTCTACTATTGTGCCAGTACCATACTGTTTTGATTACTACAGCTTTGTAGCATATCTTGAAATCTGGGATTGTGATACCTCCAGTTTTGTTCTTCTTTTCAGGATTGCTTTGGCTATTGAATGTCTTTTGTGGTTCCATACAAATTTTAGGATTATTTGTTCAAGTTCTGTAAAAAAAAAACCTTGTTGCTATTTTGATATGGATTACATTAAATCTGTGGATTGCTTTGGATAGTTTGGACATTTTAACAATGTTTGTTCTTCCAGTCCTTGAGCATGGAATGTCTTTCCATTGTTTGTGTCTTCTTTAATTTCTTTCATCAGTGTTTTATGGTTTTCAGAGTACACATCTTTCATCCCCTTGGTTAAGTTTATTCCTAGGTATTTTATACTACTTAATTATTGGTGTATTTGGAAAGACACCAGATTTCTGTACATTGATTTTATCTTGCAATATTGCTGAATTCATTACAATTCTAGTAGTTTCACTGTGAAGTCTTTAGGGTTTTCTATATAGGGTATCATGTCATCTGCAAACAGTGAAAGTTTTACTTCTTCCCTACCAATTTGGATGCTTCTTCTTCTTTTTTTTTAAAATTAATTAATTTATATACTTTTATTATTAAGTTCAATTAGCCCATATAAGATGCCTTTTATTTCTTTTTGTTATCTGATTGCTGTGACTGGGATTTCCAGTACTATATTGAATAAAAGTGGTGACAGTGGACATCCTTGTCTTTTTCCTGATCTTAGGGGAAAAGCTCTCAGTTTTTCACCACTGAAGATGATTCCAGGTGTGGATTTTTCATGTACGGCCTTTATTTTGTTGAGGTATGTTCCCTCTAAACCTATTTTGTTGAGAATTTTGAACAAAAATGGATTTTGTACTTTGTCAAATGGTTTTTCTGCACATATTGAAATGATCATATTGGTTTTAACCTTTCTCCTGTTTATGTAATGTATCACATTGATTAATTTGCAAATGAAACAACCTTGCACCCCAGGAATAAATCCCACTTGATTGGTGTGAATATATATTTTTTAGTATATTGTTGGATCCAGTTTGCTAATATTTTACTGAGGATTTTTGCATCTATGTTCATCAGAGATAATGGCCTATAGTTCTCTTTTTTCCTAGTGTTTTTATCTGGTTTTGATATCAGCATAATGCAGACTTCATGGGTTGAATCAGGAAGCATCATTCTGCTTCCATTTTTCGCAACAGTTTGAGAAAAAGTAAGTATTAACTCCTCTTTAGATGCTTTGTAGAATTACCTATGAAGCCATCTTGTCCTCGACATTAGTTTGTTGGCAGTTTTTTGTTTACCTGTTCAATTTCATTACTTTTAATCAATCTGTTCAAGTTTTCTATTTTTTCCTGATTCAATTTTGTGAGTTTATATGTTTCTAGGAATTTATCCATTTCTTTTAGTTTTCTATATCATTTATTTCTTTAAAAAATATATTTTATTTATTTAGAGACAGAGAGAGTGTGAGCGGGGGAGGGGCAGAGAGAGAGGGAGAGCGAATCCCAAACAGACTCTGTGCTGAGTGCCTACAGCCCAATACGGTGCTTGATCCTACAACCCTGAGATCATGACCCAAGCCAAAATCAAGAGTTGAATGCCCAACCAACTAAGCCACCAAGGTGTCCCTATATCATTTATTTCTGCTCTAATCTTTATTATTTCCTTCCTTCTGCTGGTTTTGTGTTTAGTCTGTTCTCCTTTGTCTAGCTCCTTTAGGTGTAAAGCTTGGTTGTTTATTTGAGATTTTTCTTGCTTCTTGAAGTAAGCCTGTATTATTACAAACTTCCATCTTAAAGACCTTTCGCTGCATCCCAAAGATTTTACAGTGTTGTGTTTTCAATTTCGTTTGTCTCTATGTATTTTTTTAATTTCTTCTTTGATTTCTTAGTTGACCCATTCATTATTTAGTATCACAAAATTAAACTTTCATGTGTTTGTTTTCTTTTCAGATTTTTCTTGTGGTTGATTTCTAGTTTCAGAGCATTGTGATCAGAAAAGATGGCTGGTATGACTTCAATCTTTTTTCAATTTGTTGAGACTTGTTTTGTAGCCTATTCTGGATAATGTTCCATGTGCACTTGAATGTGTATTCTGCTTTAATAGGGTGGAATGTTCTGAATATATCTATTAAATCCATCTATTCCAGTGTGTCATTCAAAGCCACTGTTTCCTGTCTAACTCTGTGTCTGTTTCTATGTGTTAGGAAAGTCAGCTACATCTCCTGCTCTTGAAAATAGCAGCTTTATGAAGAAGCGTTCCTGTAGTGCCCTGCTACACAACGTCCCTTGCTCAGTGGATCCAGGCATTTCAAGGGTGTCTCTTGTGTGTGTTGTATGAACCTTGCTGTTGTGGCTGATCTACTTTTACCTTGAGTCCAGTCATCTGCAGTGGTCATTGTCTGTTGGGGAATGGGTTTGGTCCCATTTGGGGCCTCCTTGGGCTTGAGTTGAGTCAGACCAGACATTTCCAGAGATGCAATATCATAGAATAGCAAGGCATTCTCCCTATCTCCCATAGAAGCTTTCATTGGTGGTTAAGACCTGCAGTCAGACTGCATATCGACCCCCAACCCTCTGCTGGGACCACAACTGGACTCCTGTGTGTGGTTATCTTCTCCTCTCCCCCAGGGCAGAAATCCTTTAGACTGGTATTGGCCCCTGTTGGGGCTTCTTGCATACTGCCAGGCTTGTAGCACAGCTTTGCATGGATTCTGGACAAGGGTATGTGGGAGGTAGCAGGTTCCCAGGAGAACATAGGGCAGGGCACACAGTATTAACAAGCTTTATTCAGGCGGGAAAAGACCTGAAATGGGGCCTGGTTGGAGGAGCCATGACTACAGGGAACACAGGGATGATGCATGGTGTTAGCAAGTTAGGTGGAGAGCATTGTTGTAGCACTGGTTTGGGCACCTGTCCTTGTCTCTAAGCCGGGGAGCAGGGGAAGGAAATGCTACTGGCCAGCTCCTTTGTTCCTTTGAAGATCCCTGCCCTCCTGTATATGCTCTGAAATTAGTAATAAATCTTCTTCTTGTATACCCCAGGTGTTTTTTAAGCTGATGCTTCTATGGTGTATTTCAGTCATGTTATTTGTTGTGCTGTCTCTAAGGGTGGAGGCTGAATTTTCTATAGCCCCCCCAGGCTCTCCTAGAGATGAGACTATTCATTTTTAGAGTTCCAGGTCTTAATCCCCATTGATATTAAGAACTCACAAAATAAGACTCCTCTGGTTTTCAAAGTCAATGTTATGGGATTCTTTTCCCCTGAGTGGGTTCCCCATACGTGGGGTGCTTTGTGTGAGGGTTTCTTTCTCCTCTCTCCACACTTATGGCAGCCATTCTTCAAATGAACAGTCCTGCAGGTCTGCTTAGCTCCAGACTGCATCTCTGGACTTCCTACCTTCTTGGACATAGCCTCTTCTCTAGACTCAGCTGTGGACAGTCTGTTATGCCAGTCTTTGGGTCATTTTCTAGGTTATTTACATTGATGTGGGTGTTATCTAGTTGTATCCGTGAGATGAGGTGAGCTTAGGATCTTCTAACTCTGCCACTTCCCCAGAAGTTGGGATGATATTTTCAAAGTGATCAAAGGAAAAAAAAAATAACTATCAACCGAGAATGCCTTGTTCAACAAAGCTATAATACAGAAATAAAGGAGTGATAAAGACTTTCTCACCATCTCAGGGGATAGTGGATCAAAGTTTCAACTCTGGCTTTGGGTGGCATCACAGGATTGCAGCAGCATGACTCCACTGGTGTCTGTTAAAGCCGTGCATCATAAGGAATTTATAAGCACTAGATCTAACCTACAGAAATGTGAAAAGGAATTCTTCAAGCCAAAACAACAACAAAACACACACACACACAAATTAATAACCTAAAAATATATGAAAGTATAAAATCATATTTCCTTTTGGAAATATGGTACAGGCAAAAGGAAAAAGATCATTGACAATGGTTTAGACAATGATGTTTAGGATAAGTCACCAAAAGCACAGGCATCAAAAAATAAAATAAAATAAAAATGTGAGACTACATTAAATAAAGAGCTTTTGCACAGTAGAAGAAACAGTCAAAAAAATGAAAGACAACGTATAGAATGGGACAATATAATTGCAAACCATTTATCTGATAACGGGCTAATTTCCAAAATATATAAAGGACTCATACAACACTATAACAAAAAGAAGATAATCCAATTTTAAACCTGGGCAAAGGACCTGAGTAGACATTTTTCTGAAGACATAAAAATAGCCAAGAGGTATATAAAAAGGTGCTCAACCACACTATTCATCAGGGAAATGCAAATCAACAAGTATAAAGCAATGAGTTGATCACCTCACATCTATTAAAACGTCTCTTATCAAAAAGATAACTAATATTGTTAGGACATGAAGAAAAGGAAGACTTTTGGTGGGAATGTAAATTGGTGCAACCACAACGGAAATCATAATTTTCAAAAATTAAAAATAAAACTATCATATAATCCAGTAATCTCACTCTTGAGTGTATATTAAAAGGAACTTAATTCAGTACCTAAAATAAATATCTGCACAACCATGTTCATTGCATTACTTACAATAACCAAGAAATGAAAGCAGCCTAAGGTCTGCCAACAGATAAAGGGTTAAGAAGGTATGATATATATATCACATATATATGAATGTTACTCAGCCATGAGGGAAAAGGAAATCTTGCCATTTGTGACAAATGGATGGACCTTGAAGGCATTATATTAAGTGACATAAGTAGGAGAAACACAAATACTGTGTGATCTTACTTTCACATGGAATCTAAAAAATTGAACTCGTGAAAACATAGTCAAATGTTGTTTGCCTGGGCCTAAGAGGTGGGGAAACTGGGGACGTGCTGTTTAAGTGTACAAAGTTACAACTAGAAGATAAGTTCTGCTGACCTATGTACAACTTAGTAATTATAGTCAGCATTACTGTATTATTAACCTCAAAGCTGCAAAGAGGCTAAATCTTAACTGTTTTCAACACAAAACATAAATGATAAACATGTGACATGACAAAGGTGTTAGTTAATATTACCATAGTAATTATAATGCAATATATTTATGCAACGTTATATGTAAATTACACATCAATAAAAGCAAACAAACAGAAGATATATTTATTATACTTACAGGAATGACTAAGAAAATAATTTTAAAATATAGCTAAGACATCAACGGAGGAATTGAAATGGAACACTAAAATAATATGTGTTTAATACAAAAGATGTCAAAGTGGAAGAAGAAAATGAGACATACGCATAGAACACACAGCAAAGTGGCAGACCTAAATTCAGGTATACAAATAATTACATTAATATGAATGAAATAAATACTGTAATCAGAAGGTAGAAAAAGTCACTTCACTCTGAATAAAAAAGTAAGATCCATCTATATGCTGTTTACAATAGACACACTTTAGATTTAAAGGCACAAATAGGTGAAATTAAAATAATGAGAAAAGAGACCCTAAAAGCAGTAACCATAAATGAGCAGAAGTGGCTATTCTAATATTAAAGTAGCTGTTAAAACAAGAAGTATTATCAGAATATTTTTTAAAATTCAAAATGTTAAAGCTGTCAGGATAAAGGGAAGGTAAAATTATTATAAATATATGTTATTCACCTAACAGAACCCTCAAAAACATGAAATAAAAACTGACAGAATTAGAAGGATAAATAAACAATTCAATAAGTATAGTTGGAGATCTAAAAGCTCTTCCCTCAATAAGTGATAGAATGCTAGTCGCAAAATCAGGAGGACTACGGAAGACTGTAAAAACACTAGGAACCTGCTTGACTTAACTGACATATGTAGGAAGTATTCTTCTAGGTCATAAATGCTATCAAAAATTCAAATAAGTGAGGGGCGCCTGGGTGGCGAAGTTGGTTAAGCATCCAACTCCTGGTTTCAGCTCAGGGTTGTGAGATTCAGTCCTGCCTAGGCCCCACCCTCAGTGCAGAGTCTGCTTAAGAGGTTCTCTTCCTCTTCCTCTGCCCCATCCTCCTCTAAAATAAATAAATAAATCTTTTAAAAAATTAAATAAGTGAAATAATTCAAAGAACATTCTCTGAAGAAAAAGAATAAATGAGAAATCAACAGCAGAAAAAAATATGGAAAATTTTCAAACATTTGGAAAGTGATACACCTCTGAAAAATTTACAATTCAAAGATGAAACTGTTGTAAATACCTTGTACTGGATGATATAAATTACCTTGTACTGGATGATATTAAACTTAGAATATATCAAAAAAATAGGGTAGAACTAAAGTAGTGTTTAGAGACAATTCATAGCTTTGTCACTTAACAGGAAGAATGTTATGAAATGAATGATCTGAGTAGCTTCCCTCTCAGGAAGCTATAAAAATGTAATTAAAGTTATAGAAGGAAAAATGATAAGCACATATTTAGTTGAAAGTTGATGCTGAAATACGTATACTAGAATAACTCATGGTAGCCTCAAATGGAACAAGAGCCAAATATCCAACGGTATCATCATTAGAATGGATTGGATTCTACATTGTAGCAGAATCAGATAATGAACAGCAAGGAGGTATGGACATTTTACAACTTTATTCAACTATATGGATGAATCACACAAGTTTAGCTTCACCTGAAAAATCCAAAAATAAAGTATTCATACTATAAGATTCCATGCATATAAAGTGCTTTTTAATGAAGAAAAAAAATGTGAAAGGGGCCTTCTGCAATTCATTTTCTCATTCTGTGCAATGGTGATACTTGAACATTCAGCCATCTGTTGGCATGTATAACATGTGCTTCCATCTGTATGTATATTATACTTCAGTAAAATTATTGTAAGAGAATATTATGCAAACATGCAAATACATTTAAAAACAGACAAAAGGAGAAAAAAATCCTACCAAATATAACTTGTGAAAACCCAAACAAAAATAAATAAAAATATCTTCTTTTTTTAAATAATTTTTTATCATGTTATGTTAGTTACCATACAGTACATCCTTAGTTTTTGATGTAGTGTTCCAGGATTCATTGTTTGCATACAACACCCAGTGCTCCATGCAATACGTGCCCTCCTTAATACCCATCACGCCCATTTATATCTTCTAACAGGATTAAATCTGCAATTCAAAAAACTCTCCACACTGTTACTGAGCATTTAGATGTTTATGTATAAAGAAATATATAATGCCAATTAAAAAAAGTTTTTGCAGGGTAGGAAAGAAAAAAGATTGATAAAATATGTTATATGTATTTTTGATGGGGATTTTTCAACAAAGGAAACTACGCATCTGTGGCAATTATAAATAAATTCCAACAATATACAAAAATAATAGACTATGACATAAGTAGTTTTATTGACTCAATACCATGTTAAATGTACATTTAAAATCCCATAAAACTAATCCATCACATTAGCAGAGTAAAGAAGATAAAATGATATGACTTCTTGGGGGATGGGTAACCAAGGTGGGGGTGTAGTAGGAGGACCCTAGGCTTGCTTCATCTCTTGACACAGCTAGATAACTATGAAAGCATTCTGACTACCTAAGAAATTGACCTGATGACTGATAGAACAAGCTGCACAACTAGAGGGAGTGCAGATGACACATCAAGAAAAATATGAAGTATGGAGACATGGTTTGAGGTTGAAACGGATCATTGGTACTGCAGAGAGGTGGGAGCTCTGGTCATGGAGAAAGGCGACAGAAAGAGGAGTACACAGGGAATGGCACAAGGAGAACACTTGCCCAAAGCCATTGGTTGGGAAAACAAGAGGGTTGATTTTCATGAGTTTTTGCCATCAGTGGAGCTCAAAGGCTGTTGTTTAAGGGCCAGTGGGCTAGGCTGGGATAGAGACCTTAGGGTGGTGCCTACTCCTGGAGAAAAGGCAGACAAGTAACCCTGGAGCAGATGGCATGATCTGAGCATCTCCTAAGGTTCATAGGGAGAAACTGTTCTCACTTCTTGGAGCATATCTGTGAGAGCTGAGATTGTATCTCTGGGGGCAAAAGAGATGGCAGGATCCATTCCTCCCCCCTACCCTTCAGTATATGCACAAAGACACCTGCTGAGGGCAGCTAACATGGACACTGGCTGTTAAGCCTGCTTTGCTCCAAATCCCATTCCCCTGTGCTTAGGCATGGCTGCCTTCCTGGGTCAAACCTGCATCAGTTCCAGCATGGCAAGAATGTCCCCAAAAGTTTAGCCATGTCCCTGCCATACCAGGTCCCTAAAATTTAGAGTTTTAAAGGTCAGCAGGCCTAGCTGGGTTAGAGCCCAAAGTGCACTGTGCTACTGCATGGAGGCAAGAAACCTGGAGACAGACCATCTGAAGAATACCTGAGATGCACAAAGGGAAATTGTTCACTATTGTGGGAAGGCTTCTCTGGGAGCAGCAAGCATGCAGATGAAGAAGCTAGCTAGCACCATTTCCCTCTTCACCCTCTCAGCATAAGCCAACCTCAGTAAGTAGCTCAGTGACAGCACTGACTACCTAACCTGAATACACCAAGTCCCTCCTTGCTGTGCCTTGCTGGTACTGCTTTTCTTGGACAAGTGTGCTTAAGGACCAGAGCAGTGGGTCCCTTCCCCAGAAAATCAACACAAATCCCCCATGTACCATATCTATTGACCACAGAGTTCTGCAAACCTTCAGTTCTACTGGAAATAGCATCAGATCTCATTTAACAAGTAGATGAAACCACACCTAGTTAATACTTGCCACATTCTGGCCAACATCCAAGCACTGCAGGCAAGAAGAAACCCTGCAGATGACTGACCTGAGGAATAAAGCAACCAAAACACAGCAGCAGAGCGTAAGCAGTATATGTCCTGAAGGTGCCAGGGTCTGGAATTATATAGCCTCTTCTTCATAAAGCCATTACTGTCAGGAGCAGGAAGCATAACAGGATTTTCTGACACAGAAAGGAGACAGAAACCTAAACAAAATGCCAAGACTGAGAAAGTCAACCCAAAGGAAAGAGTAAGAAAGGATCACAGCCAGAGATCTAACCTAAAAGATATAAGCAAATTCTGATGCAGAATTTAAAGCAACAATCATAAGGATACTCACTGGGCTTGAGAAAAGTATGAAAGATGTCAGCAAAACACCTGTCACAGAGACATAAGGGGGGAAAAAAAGAAAGAAAAGAGAAGAAAGAAAGAAAGAAGAAAAAAATCAGACAGAAATAAAAAATGCAATAACTGAGATATGAAAATCAACTGGATGTAATAACTGCAAAGACAAAAGAAACAGAGAAATGTATAAGTGATATAGAAGATAGAATTATGGAAAATAATGCTGCAGAACAAAAGAGAAAAAGGAACAATGGATCACGAGAGTAGACTTGGAGAAAATGTGACTCCATCAAACATCATAATATTCATATCATAGGAGTCCCACAAGAAGAAGAGAGAAAACGCTGGCAGAAGGCATATTTGAGGAAATAATACCTGAACACTTTCCTAATCTGGGAAAGGAAACAGACATCCAAAGACAGAGGCACAGAGAACTCCTATCAAAATCAACAAAAGCAGGTCAATACCCAGACATATTGTATTTAGATTTGCAAAATATAGTGATAAAGAAAAAATCCTAAAAGCAGCAAGACAAAAGAGACCCTAACTTACAAGGGAAGACAAATATAGTTAGAAGCAGTTCTTTCCACAATAACTTGGCAAATCAGAAGTGAGTGTCATGATATATTCAATATGCTGAATAGGAAAAATCTGCAGCCAAGAATACTCTATCCAGCAAAGCTATCATTCCAAATAGGAGAGATGAAGAGTTTCTCAGACAAACAAAGCTAAAGGAGTTCATAACCATTAAACCAGACCTGCAAGAAATAGTAAAGGGGACTTTTTGAGTGGTAAAGAAAGACCAAAATTGACAAAGACTAGAAAGGAACAGAGAAATCCCCAGAAACAATGACAAAACAAGTAATAAAATGACACTAAATACACACTTCTCAATAATTATGTTGAATGTAAATAGACTAAGTGCTCCAATCAAAATACATAGGTTGTTACAATTAATTTAAAAAAAAAGAAAGAAAGAAGACCCATCTATTTGCTGTCTACAAGAGGCTCATTTTAGCCCCTAAAGACCTGCAAATTGGAAGTAAGGGATAGAGAAACATCTATCATACAAATCAACATCAAAAGAAAGCCAGAAAAACTATACCTATATCAGACAAATTAGATTTTAAAATAAAGACTGTAACAAGAGATGAATAGTAACATATAATAAGAGGACTATCAAACAAGAAGGTTTAATAATGGTAAATATTTATGCCCCCAACTTGAGAGCAACCAAATATATAAAACAATTAGTAACGAACATAAAGGAACTCATTGATAATAATACGATAATAGTAGGGGACTTTAACACCCCATTTACATTACAGATCATCTAAGCAGAAAATCAACTAGGAAACAATGGCTTTGAATGCCACTCTGGACCAGATGTACATAACAGATATATTCAGAACATTTTATCCTAAAACAACAGATTTCACATTATTTTCAATTGCACATGGGACATTCTACAGAATACATCACATAATAGGTCAGAAGTCAAGCCTCCACAAGTACAAGAAGATTGAGGTCATTCAGTGCATAGTTTCTGAACACAACACTATGAAACTTGAAGTCAACCACAAGAAAAAACTTGGAAAGACAACCAACGCACCAAGATTAAACAAAATGTTACTAAAGAATGAATTGGTCAAGCAGGGAAATGAGAGAAGAAATAATAATAATTTAAAAAACAGCATAAAGCTTGCAGAAGAAGGGAAATAAAGATTAGAGTGGAAATACATGACAAAAAAAAATAACAGTAGAACAGATCAATGAAACCAGGAGCTGTTTCTCTGAAAAAAAATAATACAATTGATAAACTGCTAGTCGGACTTATCGGAAAAAAAAAAAAAAGAGAGAGAGAGAGAGAGAGAAAAGACCCAAATAAATAAAATCACAAATGAAAGAGGAGAGATTACAAACAACATCACAGAAATACAAACAAGTATAAGAGAATATTGTGAAAAATGATATGCCAACAAAGTGGCAAACTGAAAGAAAGCGCTAAATTCCTAGAAACATGCCAACTACCAAAACTGTAGCAGGAAAAAATTAAAAACCTGAACAGACTGATAACCAGCAAAGAAATTGAATCAGTATTCAAAAATCTCCCAACAAACAAAAGTCCAGGGCCAGATGGCTTGCCAGGGGAATTCTACCAAACTTTTAAAGAAGAGTTGATACCTTTTATTCTCATAATACGCCCAAAGATGGAAATGGAAGGAAATCATCCAAACTCATTCTACAAGGCCAGCATCACCCTGATTCCAAAACCAGACAAGGACTCCACTGAAAAAGAGCACTAGAAACCAATATCCCTGATGAACATGGATATAAAAATTCTCAACAAAATAACAGCTTATCCAGTCCAACAATACATTAAAAGAATCATTCACCATGATCAAGTGGGATTTATTCTTGGGCTGCAATGGTGGTTCAATATTTGCAAATCAATCAACTTGAGAAACCACATTAATAAAAAAAGGGATAAGAACTATATGATCCTCTGAACAGATGCAGAGAAAGTTTTGACAAAGACATCCATTCAGAATTTAAAAAAACCAACCTCTCAACAAAGTAGGGATAGAAGGAACATAACTCAAAATCATAAAGACCATATACAAAAAACCCACAGCTAATATCATCCTCAATGGGGAAAAACTGAGAGCTTTTCCTCTATAGTCAGGAACAAGATAGGGATGGCCACTCACACCTCTGTTATTCAACATAGTACTGAAAGGCCTAGTTACAGCAATCAGACAACAAAACGAAATAAAAATCATCCAAATTGGCAAGGAAGAAGTCGAACTTTCATTATTTGCAGATAATATTATACTCAATAGAGAAAACCCAAAAGACTCCACCAAAAAAACTGTTAGAACTGATAAACAAATTCAGTAAAGTCGCAGGATCAATGTACAGAAATCTGTTGTGTTTCTACACACCAATAATGATGCAGCAGGAGAAATCAAGCAATCAGTCCCAATTACAATTACACCAAAAACCATAAGATACCTAGGAATAAACCTAACCAAAGAGGTAAAAGTTCTTTACTCTGAAAAGTATAAAATACTGATGAAAGAATTTGACAACGAAACAAAGAAATGGAAAAACAGGGGCTCCTGGATGGCTCAGTCGGTTAATACTCTGACTCTTGATTTTGGCTCAGGTCGTGATCTCAAGGTCGTAAGATCAAGCCCCACATCAGGCTCCACACTCAGCACAGAGTCTGCTTGAGATTCTCTCTCTCCTTCTCCCTCTGCTCCCACCTCACAGCTCACATTCTCTCATAAATAAATAAATAAATAAATAAATAAATAAATAAATAAATACAATCTTTAACAAAAAGAAATGGAAATCATGGATTGGAAGAACAAATATCGTTAAAATGCCTCTACTACCCAAAACAACCTACACATTCAACAGAGTCCTTATCAAAATAACAACAGCATTTTTCACAGAGCTAGCACAAATCATCTTAAAATTTGTATGGAGCTACAAATGACCCTGAATAGCCAAAGCAATATTGAAAAAGAAAAGCAAAGCCAGAGGCATCACAATTCCAGACTTTAAGATCTATTATAAAACAGTTATGATTAAGACAGTATGGTACTAGCACAAAATAGACACAGATCAATGGAACAAAATAGAAAACCCAGAAACAGATCCACATTTAACCATTTGGTTAACTAATCTTCAACAGCAGGAAAGAATATCCAATGGAAACAAGACAGTCTCTTCAACAAATGGTGCTGGAAACACTGAGCAGCAGCACGCAAAAGAATGAAACTGGACCGTTTTCTTCTACCATACGCTAAAATAAATTCAAAATGGATGAAAGAACTAAACATGAGACAGGAAACCATCAAAATCCTAGATGAGAGCACAGGCATTAACCTCTTGGACATTGGACATAGCAATTTCTTATTAGATACTTCTCCTGAGGCAAGGGAAATAAAAGAAAAAATAAACTATTGGGATTTTCATCAAGATAAAAAGCAAAAGAAGCAAAACTAAAAGGCACCCTTTGGAATGAGAGAAGATATTGGCAAATGACATATCTGAAAAAAGCTTAGTATCCAAAATCTATAGAGAACTTATAAAACTGAACACCCAAGAAACAATTCAGTTAAAAAAAAATCGGTAGAAGACACAAATAGACATATTTTCAAAGAAGGCCTACAGATGGCGAACAGACACATGAAAACATGCTCAACATCACTCATTATCAGGGAAAAACAAATCAAAACTACAATGAAATATCGTCTTATACCAGATGAAATGGCTAAAATGAACAAAACAGGAAACAAGTGCTGGTGTGAATATGGAGAAATAGGACTCCCCTTGCACTGTTGGTGGGAATGACAACTGGGGCAGTCACTGTGTAAAACAGTATGGAGGTTCCTCAAAAGTTAAAATAGAACTCTCTATGATCCAGCAATTGCACTATTAGGTATTTACCCAAAGGACACAAAAATACTGATTCTAAGGGATACATGCTTCCCAATGTTTACAGCAGCATTATCAACAATAGCCACATTATGGAAAGAGCCAAATGTCCATCAACCAATGAATGGATAAAGAAGAGAAGATATATATAATGGAATATTACTGAGCCAAAAAAGAAAAAGAATGAAATTTTGCTATTTACAATGACATGGATGGAACTAGAGAGTATTATGCAAAGTGAAAAAGGCAGATAAGGACAAACACCATATGATTTCACTCACATGTGGAATTTAAGAAACAAAACAGATGAACGGAAGGGGAAAAAAAGAGAGGCAAACCAGGAAACATACTCTTAACTGTACAGAACAGACTTAGGGTGGCTGGAGGGGTGGAGGCCAGGGGAATGTACTAAATCGGTTTTTAGGAGGGCACTTGAGATGAGCACTGGGTGTTGTATGTAAGTGATGAATCACTAAATTCTACAACTGAAACTAATATTACATGGTATGTTAACTAGTTTTAAATAAAAATTTGAAAAAATAAATCATATTTTTTTTCTGATGCAGAATGCATTTGATAGAACTCATATTCTATTTTGAAAAAAGAAAATCTTTAAAAAAGACAAAAATAAGAGGAAATATCCATGCAAAGATCTAGAAAACACAAAACAACTCTGAAATAGAATAAATATATATGTATTGTTAAAAAAAAAAGAGGTTTTTTTTGTTGTTGTTGTTGCTGTTGTTGTTTGTTTTTTTAAAGGAAAAAGCAGGGATGCCTGGGTGGCTCAGTTGGTTAAGTGACTGCCTTCGGCTTGGGTCATGGGATCAAGCACTGCATCCAGCTCCTTGCTCAGCAGGGAGTTTGCTTCTCCCTCTGCCTGCCACTCCCCCTTCTTGTGCTTTCTCTCTCTGTCAAATAAATAAGTTTTTAAGAAAATAAAAGAAGGAAAAGGCAATAAAATACATAACTAGATTAATGAAACAGATGAGAAGGTGCAAAATTTTTACCCACACATACAGTGAACAAATTTCAACAATGATGCAAAGTCATTCAGTGGAGAAAGTATAGTCTGTCAACAAACGTTGTGTAATAACTGGCTATCAAATAGTATTAATAATTACCCTACTCCACATACAAAAGTGCTCCAAACTGATCATAAACCTGTGGGAGTTCACAATGCCTGGCTAGCTAAGATACAATAAACACAATCTTCCTTGGCAGAGGCTAGTTGAAAAGCAAAGAAGGAGTGACCAGAAAACTGGGCCTCCTTTGAAGTTTCTGGGCTGAAAATAGCCAGATCCTCCTTGTGGCTTAACGCAGTCTCCCAGGGAGCAGGTGTTTAACTTAGGTTAGACATAAATCCTTAGTAGTCACCTACCCTGGCTGCAAGTCATGAACACAGATAGTTCTAATCACAAGACGCTGTGAAAATGTCACTGCCCTAGCTATTGAAACTTCACATTCTTCTCTAATCTTGATTCTTTGATGTAACAATAGCATGCATAATAAAAATGAAGGCAGAGTTTGGCTCGGGACCTTTTGCCACTAGAGCGTCTTGTCCCCTCACCCTCTCCTTTCTCCTACTTAGGTGTCTGGAGTAATCTTTTCATTCGTCACCTCAGGGTTTGCTGGCCAAACCCCACAAAACCTAAGTGTAAACTATAAAATTCCAAATGAGTGCAGGAAAAGATGCTCAACACTATTTTTTTTAATTATTATGCTCAACACTATTACTCCCAGGAAAATTCAAATTAAAACCACTGCGTATCAGACTTCCTCTTCTGGAAAGAGAGAGAGAATATACTTTTCCCTAGTCCTCCCACCAAATAGAGCTAAAACCACTGGATATATATACAACGTAAGAACATTCAGACAGGTGAGAAAGCTGACAGAACCGAGCACTCCAGACCTAAGGAATGACACGGCTGTGAGAGCCCTGGAATTTCTCTTTCCCTCACATGTCCCAGAGTGGTGAGCAAACCGCAGACACTAACGGGTACAGACAAAAGTCCCAAAACTGTTTTTTTTTTTTTTCCTCTCCAGTCTAAATAATGGAAGATGAGCACTGGGTATTATACACAACTAATGAATCCTTGAACAGTACATCAAAAACTAATGATGTTGGCTAACTAAGCATAATAATAATAATAAAAAAGGCATGCTAGAAAGATAAAAAATATTTAAACACTATATGCATTATTCCAATCAAAAGCCATTGACGATCCAACAAAAATATCACTCAGGAATGCAGGGGAAATCAAGACATTTTGCAATAAAGGAAAACTAAAAAAATGTGTCACAACCAGACCCACTCTGAAAGAATTGCTAAAGGGAATTATCTAAACAGAAATTGTGATAAAAGAAGGAATTGTGGATCATCGGGACAAAAGAGATGACAAAAGAAAGACTAAAACTATCATTAGATCTAAAGGACTTTCCTTCATCTCTTTTCTAAATTGATATTTGAAGCAAAATTATCAGTTGAAACAAAACTATAACATCTATGTGATTCTCAACGTAAGTAGAGAAATACCTAAGACAATTATAGCATAAATGGGTTACATTAAAGGGACATAAAGGAAGGTAAGGATCTACATTTTACTGAACATGCTGTAGTTGTGATAGACTGTGTAGAATGTGACAGATGTATATATAATGATCTGTATCATTATATAAATATATAATATACTATTATCTTTATAAAGCAGATTAGAACTTATGTATTTACCTATGTATCTTTATATATAAAAATTATTTATGAAGAAAGGATCGATTTTGCTATAAATTATGCTCCATCAATGATATAGGAGAGTATAACCTTCACTTTTATCTCACAGAATCACAAATATAGCATCACAAAAAATAAATTTCCAATGGATTATAAAGCCTAATAAAAGTTAAAAAATAAAGAAATAAAAAAAGTAAATCCTAGAAAGCAATATAGGAAGTTACATTCATGAACTTTGACTAATTTCTGAAATTAGTCTAAAATAATCACCAACACCCAAAATGATAAATTGTACTATAGTAACATTAATAAATTTGGTTATTAAAAGACTCCAATTAGTAAAAATGTGAGTCACAGAGTCAAAAATCTATTTGCATCTTTAGCACTCTGAAAAGAGCTCATATCTAAAATATGACAAAGACTACTAAAAAGGAAAAAGTAGACACTGTCTAGGAGAAATGGGCAAGAGACACACTCGAGCACTCCTCACTCTCATAGAAGAGACTATTCAAATGATTAATACTCCAGAACAATGGTACTGTTATATAACCATCAGAATTTATTATATTAATTTTCCTGAGACAACTGAGTTTTAGAGCAAGGGACTATTTGGTAAAATGTGTATTTATACAATAATCTAGAAAAATGTTGGAATAATGTAATAAACTGACATCACACGTATCTATGACCATGTAATTTCATTCTAATGCTTAGAAGAAAATGAATTATAATTATATATAATTACAATTATAATGTTATATTTCTACATCATTATTCTATTATGATAAATACAATATTTATATGCCTAAATATATTATATACTATGTATCATATAAACATATTTATGTAAATATATATTATTATAAGTACAATATAATATGTGAAAAAAGATAAAGAAAAGGCTTTTCATGAAATAATAATTCATAATACCCACATACTAAAAAGGAATTGAATTTCTTTAGAATAAGTAGATTTAAAATATCATATTCATATTAGCAGTGAAAATTCACAAACTATAAATAAATGTGATAATATAGAGGATAACAAATATCATATGAGAGTGAAAGAAGACACACATACAAATGTATACCGAATGATTCCATTCATATAAAGTCCAAAAATAAGCAAAGATATTTCATAATATTAAAATTGGCAAGACTGATAAAGGCTCTAAACTTCTATTCCCATGATCTGATTTGTAATTACATGGTTCTAGCTACTTTGTGATCAATTTGCACAATCATATGTTTAGTTTCCTTGTTGTATAGTAAAATTAAATAGTAAAGTTATTTCAGGCAAAAGAGCATTTATAGAAGAATGGTTTTCTATGAAAAGCAAGACTGAAAATTATTTAATATACATTAAAGGGATAAAAATATAAATAAAATATCATAGAGTCAAATTATGGAATATTGAGATTTTAAAATAAATAAACTACAAATACAAAAATATGAATGAACTCTACAAATATATTATTAACTGGTAAGTTTTTAATAAAATCTGGAAACATTTGAAATCTTACCAATTCTTCTTCATCATCTATGTAGAGCAGGTTAGAGTTCTTAGAAGCACAGGCTGACAAGCTCTCATTCCATGGTTTTCTTTCAGTGCTAATGTAATAGCAATTGTTGGAATATGTAATCCACTCTTTTGGACAACGACCACAGTAATAAGCTAAAGAAAGATTATGAGATACTATGCATGAGATCTTTGAATATCAACAAATTAAAATTAATTTACAAACTCGTATATGTATACACATATCTATGCACACTCACAGGATAGTATAAATAAAACAAAATACACTCATACACACTCACAGAGAACAGTCAGCCTGTCATTCCCTAATTTATGTGCCCACATAAAACAAACACACAAAATATCAATCTCTACATGTCCTGAGATCACTGAACAAAACCACTTTTTTAGAATAGTAAAATGATTTATCTCTTATCTTGTTATAGCAGGAGGAAATTTAAGGCGATTGGTAAAAATGGGTATGGGGATTTTAAATGAATATTTCTTCATATTGTTGCTTAAGAAGTAATACTCTCCTATAACCATTTCTGAACCTTTATTACCCAATTTTATAATTCATCCCCCCCCCAAAAAATCTACTATCACCTTTGACCAAAGATAGAGATAAAATAGAAACTACAATAATATCAGAATTTTGAAAAATCATTTTGTACCTTTCTGGATCTTTGTTTTCAGGGATGAATTGTTCTGCTCCAGTACTTCAGTAGCTGAAATAATTAAAGGAATCTTCATAAAAATTTAATATTGAAATAAATATAATGATTTGGGTTTCTTAACTTAGAACTTGGTGTATTGTTTAGAATTATAAAATTCTGTAATAAAATTTATCTTACCAAGCAAAATTAATAAAGTAATGAGGATATGGGAGAAAATATTTTAAAGCCTAAAGAACCAAACCATTCCATCTCTTACAGGATTGGGTTTAACCAGTCTTAAGAACTGGGTTGCTGGAGGGGTGGTGGGTGGGGCAATGGGGTAATTGGGTGATGGGCATTAAGAAGGGCACGTGATGAATACTGGGTGTTATATACAACTGATAAATTACTGAACACTGCATCTGAAACTAACGGTGTACTATAAGTTGGCTAGTTGAATTTAAATTTAAAAAAATAATTAGTTTGTATTTCTCAATGTGTCTCCTACAACATCTCTTTACATAATGAAACTGAATATGTGTAATACTCTTAACAATTATTCTGCTATTTATACTTTCGACAAATTCAGAATAATCATTCCACATTTAGAGGATACATGCATTGAAATGAAAGATCTATTCCTATAATAGTATGAGATAGTTTGAGACACTGACAATCATTAAAATGAAAAGTTCCCAAATAGTCATTCAAACACTTACTTACAGGTAATAAGAACTATTGTCATCACAGCAGACATCAAGACAAAGCAGATGATTCCCAGGATCCCAGCAATGAGCTTCCCTGGAAATAGTGGTAAATGTTAGGAACAGAAATGAAAACAATGAGAAAGGATAGAGGGGAAAAATCATTTAGGAAATTTACATACAAGAAAACCAACAATGCACAGGGTATCACATAGAAAAACTTGGACCTCAAACCCATATCTACCACTGTAATCTTCTCAGAATATACCATTGCATTTGCAGTAAAGATAATACTCCATGAGCTATTAGTCGAAGAGTACGAGTTACAATGCCTGAGTAAAATTAGTCCTCAGATTCCAATTACAATTCTGTATACCAACTCCAAGCTCTGATCTTACAAATGAAAAATACGGGAGATATTCCTACTCATTCCCTACACCCCTGCACCCCAAGTGCACATCCTAGAACAGTTATACTGTGTGCATATTCAATGTTTTACCTTTGCAGTAATTGTTCTTGCCATTCTCTTGAAGATCCTGAGAAGCATTTTGAAGATTTAATTCTGCATATATTATTTCTTGCACAGTTTCTGAAACGGAACTTTTAGTGCTCTTAGGTTTCATTTGCTGTCTCTTTGGGTTCTTCACTAGATTAAGTTCTGCATAAGTAACTCCTTCGTTATTCATCTCTGCAGCTGAGTATTGTCAGGCACAGTGCTGAATGGGACTGCACTGAAGGACTTGATGAATAGTTTATGTAATGACAAGATTGCTAGGACAGTCACACTGGGTGGAGTATGAGGTAAGTGGTAGTAATTATTTGCAGTTGAACAATGTAAAATCTGGTACTAATTTCCTTAGAGCTTTAAATAGGTGTTTCATGATAGAGTAAGTGGTTTTTATAATGATATTCTATGTTTGTCACAATAGTATGGGGCTGGAAAAATGTAAAGCAAAAAATTACTGGAGGGGAAAAGAATTCATGAATAATATTGTCCTTATTAATGTAAGGTCAGATTCCACACAAATATTTTAACACTATTAAAATAACTTGGTTAAAATTAATATGCTATATTAGAAAATAAATGATGCACCAATTTTTATGACAATTTAAAAATCTGGTAATGGTTAAACATTGACGGTTCTGATTGGGGAATAGCAGTTTTGGCACAAATAGGAATTTCCTATAATTAATTACTTTTATTTGATGACATATTTATTTATTAAAGGGTGATGTGTTATTATTAAATGATCTTTTATTTTGAGTAATTGTAGAGTTCTGAGAAACTAAATTTAAAAAATTAGGTATGTTCAAAATGTTACATGAATAACACTAAACTTATCCAAAACCTAAACAACATTGAAAACAAGATAAAAAAATGATTTTTTAAAAACTACTTATTTAACACCAGAAATTGGCATTGATGGCAAAATATGAAACCATAAAATGATAAATAAAAGTGTACATCATTTATGGAAGAACACTGTTGTTGCAAACTTTCAGAAAGATCCCATGTCTATCCTAGGTCGTGAGGGTAACAACAGTTGTAATAAATCAAATAAACGTAAATTAGTAATTCAGCCAAAGAGTTTTGAAGTCAGTGAGATCTAGAATTACTTCTGGCTCTCAAATTTAAAAAGTACAACCTTTAAAAAGTTACTTGACGTCTAGCTATCTAGTTTGCTAATCTAAAATTACAGTTAAAATGTATAAAATATAATGCACATAAAGCACTTAATACTCAATCCGGCTTTTATAAACTCTCAATAATACATTAATTATTTTAATTATTTTTAACACAATAGCCACATTATAATTACTCATTCATATTCGTTAGCCCATTAAACAAAACTCATTAGACAGTGGTGTCTTTCAGTATGGAATCTTTTTTTACCAAGTTTTGCTCAATTTTTTTAAAAAAGTCTTTTGACTGTTTATAGTTAAATTAAAATAGCATTTTACAGGTGGTACCTCTTCCTGCTTTTTATGAAAAACCAAACCGCTTTCATTTACCTAAGCAAGTGTATGAGGAATAACGTTTTACCTTTATGTTTTGATGAATTCATTTTAAGAGTCCATTTTTAAAGGCTAGGCTAAATATCAAATCATACATGTAGGTATATCTATACTGATGACAAATTCAAAATTAACTGTTTCTTGTCATGATGCTTATGGAATTTCACTTGACATTACATTGATTTACAAACCCAGCTATGTGTGTGTGTATACACTTGATTACTTCACCATAGGCAATATTTTAAATATTTTAAGACATTTTCTAACATATTTCATATCTATTCTTGTTTTTCACCCTGAATTGTTGGAATAAAGATACCAATGTTCTCCATGATTTAATTGTATATTAGTTGTAACTCAGTTCCACCCCATCCAGCATTTGTAATCTCCCACTGAATGAGGTGGCTGGAGAGAGACAGCAGAGTAGTGACACATACCTTCTGTTGGCCAGAAAGTCATGCATCTTCTGATGGGAGACCAAGTTACTCTTGTAAACAGGTAGTATCTGTGGTCTTCACAGACTGCCGGCCCTGAGAGAGCTCAGAGTGAGGCAATAGTGGAAAAAGATTTCTCATCAATCTGTCACTTAAAATTTGGACAGGAAATTCTTACACTTGGGCTATTTTGAAGACAGTTTATTTCATCACACACCTCCAGAATGTCTGAGACTTTCAGCTTGTAGTGTGTCATTTAATTGGCATTGTGCCTCTGAGAAATTTTTATGTTCCACAAGATATTGGGGTCAGAGACTTGAGCACCCAGGCTGTTAGCTTGCTTCCATCTGAAACACAAACACGGAGAATTTAGGCCTTGTGAGAAATATCTTAGATGTTTAAGTTTTACTGTGAGACAAGTTTGCTAAATTAGCATTACGTACTTCTTTCTTATGCTCTTGCTATGTCATTTCTATTATACTAAAAAAATTCTAAAATCAACATCCTAATAACAGGTGTTTACTGATATTTGACACTAATTCTGAAGACTTACCACATTTTCAACTTTATTGTCACTGTCACAATGACATCAATTTCCAAACTTTCCTCTATTTTTCTGCCTTAGGTTTTAATATGCCTGCATTCAATTTTATTATCTGTAAGTACATTATTTAGATTTATGCTGAAAATTTCTGGGAAGGATAAACTATCAAAAAATTTTGAATAATAACACCATGGCAGAGATTAAAATATTAAATAATTATTCATATTATTCATTGATTCATCCTCCCATGATAACTAGTTGTCTGTATTTTAATAGAAATAGTTGTTCTAAATGACAAAAACCTAAACAGATAGGAGAAGATGAAGGTAATTTTTAAAATTTTTATTTTATTTCAATTTAATTAATTAACATATAGTGTATCATTAGTTTCAGAAGTAGACTTCAGTTATTAAGGTGAAGGTAATTTTTAGAAATTTCACTTAACTCAAAAAACTGGGGAGGACAGAAAGAGTACTTTTAAAATGCAATTAGAATTTTTTTGCTTGTCTGTTTCTATTGATCTGTATTTTTCTCTTTTCTTTGCAACATTGGGTGACAAATTTATTAATTTAATGATGCATAATTGACATATTATATTAGTGATTCACAACATAGTGAATCAGACTTTATATACATTATGGACTATTCACCATTATAAATCTTGTTACCATTTGTCACCAAAGTTATAACAGTATTATTGACTATAACTCCATCACAACAAATGCACTCCTTAATCCCATCATCTATTTACCCATCCCCCCACCATCGGTTTGTTCTCCTGTTTCTTTCTCTGCCTCACTTTTTTTATTCCTTTGCTCATGTTTTGTTTCCTAAATTCCACATATGAGTTAAAAAAATATAGTATTTGTCTTTCTCTAGCTGACTTATTTTGCTTAGCATCTTAATACTCTCTAGTTCCATTGATGTCATTGCAAATGGCAAGATTTCATTCTTTATTGACTGAATAATATTCATATATATATATGAATATATATCACATATTTTTTAACCATTCTTCAATCAGTCAGCGGACACGAGCTGTTCCATAGTTTGGCTATTATAGAAAACACTGCCAGAAACATTGGCGGGGGGGCATGTATCCCTTTGAATCAGTATTTTTGTTTCCTTAGGGTAGATACCTAGCAGTGCAATTTCTGGGACATAGGGTAGTTCTATTTTTAACTTTTTGAGGAACCTCCATACTGTTTTCCAGAGTGGCTGCACCAGTTTGCATTCACACCAACAATGCAAAAGAGTTCCCCTTAGTCTGCACCCACACCAACATCTGTTATTTCCTGTTTTGTTCATTTTAGCCATTCTGATGGTGTAAGGTGATATCTCATTATAGTATTAATTTGTATTTTTCTGATAATGAATGATGTTGAGTGTCATTTCATGTGTCTGTAAGCCATCTATATGACTTCATTGGAAAAATATCTGTTCATGTCTTCTGCCCATTTTTTAGCTGGATTATTTGGTTTTTGGGTGTTGAATTTATAAGTTCTTTATTATTTTGGATATTGTCCCTTTAACAGAGATATTATTTACAAATATCTTCTCCCATTCCATAGGTTGTCTTTCAGTTTTGTTGGTTGTTTCCATCATTTTGCAGAAGCTTTTTGATGAAGTCCCAATAGTTTATTTTTGCTTTTGTTTCTCTTGCAAATTGCTACAGCCAATGTGAAAGAGGTTATTGCCTGTGTTCTCCTCTAGGATTTTTATGGTTTCAGGTCTCACATTTAAGTCTTTAATCCATTTTGAATTTATTTTTGTGTATGGTGTAAGAAAGTGGTCCAATTTCATCCTTTTGCATGTTGCTGCTCAGTTTTCCCAGCACGATTTGTTGAAGAGACTGCCCTTTTTCCATTGGATATTCTTTCCTGCTTTGTCCCTGGTTATGGGCTTCTTTATGGATTTTTATTCTGTTCCATTGATCTGTCTATTTTTGTGTCAGTACCATACTATTTTGATGGCTACAGCTTTGTAATAAAGCTTGAAGTCTGGAATTGTGATTCCTCCAGTTTTGCTTTTCTTTTTCAGGATTGCTTTAGCTATTCAGTCTTTTGTGGTTTCACACAAATTTAGGATTATTTGTTCTAGCTCTCTGAAATGTGTTGATATTTTGATAGGGATTGCATTAAATCTGTAGATTGCTTCAGGTAATATAGACATTTTAACAATATTTGTACTTCCAGTCCATGAGCATGGAATGTCTTTCCATTTCTTTGTGTCATCTTCTATTTCTTTCGTCAGTGTTTTATAATTTTCAGAGAATATGTTTTTCTCCTTTTTCATTAGGTTTATTCCTAGGTATCTCATCATTTTTGGTGCAATTATAAATAGGATTGATTCCTTAATTTTTCTTTCTGCTATTGGTGTATAGAAACGCAACAGATTTCGGTATGTTGACTTTGTATCCTGAGAGTTTACTGAATTTGTTGATGCATTCTTAGAAGTTTCTTTGCTGTGGTTTTTTGAGTTTTCTTTTCTTTTTTTTTTTTTTAAAGATTTTATTTATTTATTCGACAGAGATAGAGATAACCAATGAGAGAGGGAACACAAGCAGGGGGAGTGGGAGAGGAAGAAGCAGGCTCATAGCGGAAGAGCCTGACGTGGGGCTCGATCCCATAACGCCGGGATCACGCCCTGAGCTGAAGGCAGACGCTTAACCTCTGTGCCACCCAGGCGCCCCTGAGTTTTCTATATAGGGTATCATGTCATCAGCAAATAGTGAAAGTTTGATTTCTTTTTTGCTCATTCGGATGCCTTTTATTTCCTTTTGTTGTCTGATTGCTGTAGCTAAGTCTTCCAATACTACATGAAATGACCATTATAAGAGTGGACAGCCATGTCTTATTCCTGACCAAGAGGAAAAGCTCAGTTTTTCCTCATTGATGATGATATTAGCCGTGGGTTTTTCATATATGACCTTTATGATGTTGAGGTATGTTCCCTCTAGCCTTATGTTATTGAGGGTTTTTACAAATGGATGCTGTAGTTTGTCACATGCTTTTCTGCATGTATTGAGATGATCATTTGATTTGTATCCCTTCTTTTATTAATGTAGTGTCACTTTATTGCTTTGCAAATATTGAACCACCTTGCAACCGAGGAAATAATCCTACTTGATCATGGTGAATGATTTTTTTAATGTATTGTTGGATATGGTTTGCTAGAATTTTATTGAGAAAATTTGCATCCATGTTCATCAGGGATTTAGCTGGTTTTGCTATCAGGGTAATGCTGGCCTCATAGAATGAATTTGGAAATCTTCCTTTCTTTTCTATTTTTTTGATGCCTGGATGGGTCAATCTGTAGGGCATGCAATTCTTGATCTTGGAGTTGTGAGCTCAAGCTCCACATTCGAGGAACAGTTTACTTAAAGAAAGAGAAGAAAGAAAGAAAAAGAAAGAAAGAAGAAAGAAAGAAAGAAAGAAAGAAAGAAAGAAAGAAAGAAAGAAAGAAAAGAAAGAAAGAAAGGAGGGAGGGAGGGAGGAAGGAAGGAAGGAAGGAAGGAAGGAAGGAAGGAAGGAAGGGAGGGAGGAAGGGAGGGAGGAAGGAAGGAAGGAAGGGAAAAGAAAGAAAAGAAAGAAAGACCTTGTAGGTTGAGAAGAATAGGTATTAATTCTCTTTAAATGTTTTGATAGAATTTCCCTACGAAGCCATCTGGCCCTGGACTTTTGTTTGTTGAGAGGGTTTTTATTACTGATGCAATTTTGTTGCTGGTTATTGGTCTGTTCAAGTTTTCTATTTCTTCCTGATTCAGTTTTAGTAGTTTATATGTTTCTAGGAATTTATCCAATCTGCAGGTGTCTTTAGGTCTAAAATGAGTCTCCTTAGGCAGTATACAAATGGGTCTTTTTTTTTAATCCATTCTGTCACCCTATGTCTTTTGATTGGATCATTTTGTCCATTTACATTCAAAACAATTATTAATAGATCTGTATTTATTGCCATTTATTTCTTGTTTCATTGTTTCCTGAGATTTTTTTCTGATCATTTCTTTTCTTTGTCACTTTGGTCTTTTTCTTTCCACGCAAAGAGTCCACTTTAATATTTCTTGCAGGACTAGTTTAGTGGTCATGAACTCCTTTAGCTTTTGTTTGCCTGGGAAACTCTTTATATGTCCTCTATTTGGAATGATAGCCTTGCTGGATAGAGTATTCTTGATTGCAGATTTTTCCCATTCAGCACTTTGAATATATCATGCCACTCTTTTCTGACTTGCAAAGTTTCTGTTGTGAAATGTCCAGCTAGCCTTATGGGTCTTCCCTTATAAGTTAAGGACTTCTTTTGTCTTGCTGCTTTTAAGATTGTTTATCATTATATTTGCAAATTTAACTACAATATGTCTTGATGTTGGACTGCTTTTGTTGATTTTGTTGGGATTTCTCGGTGCCTCCTGAATCTGGATGTCTGTTTTCTTCCCTAGATTATGGAAGTGTTCAGCTATTATTTCCATAAATAAATTTTTTGCCCCCTTTTTTCCCTTCTTATTTTGGGATTCCTATAAAATGAATGTTATGACATTTGATGGAGTTGCTCAGTTCGCTAACTCTATTCTCATGTTGCATAATTCTTTCTCTCTTTTGTTCAACTTCATTATTTTCCATTATTTTGTCTTCTAGGTCACTAATTCATTCCTCTCTTTCTTCCAGGCTGCTGTTCATTGCATCAAGTCTGTTTCTAATTTCGTTTGTTGTATTCTTCATCTCTGATTGGCTCCTTTTTAACTCTTTTATCTCTGTGGTAGGGGTCTCACTGATGTCTTCTATTTCTTTCTCAATCCCAGTGAATATCTTTATGATTGTTGCTTTAAGTTCTCCCTTAGGCAAGCTGCTTATGTCTGTTTCACTTAGATCTCTGGCTGTGACCTTATCTTCTTTCATTTGGAATAAATTCCTTCATCCTAGCACTTTGTCTAAGTCTCTGCCTTTTTTTTCAATTTAGAAAAGCCACTTATGGGGCGCCTGGGTGGCGCAGTACGTTAAGTATTCAACTCTTGGTTTCAACTCAGGTTATGATCTCAGGGTCGTGAGATCAAGCCCTGCGTCAGGCTCCATGCTCAGTGTGGAGCCTGCTTGGGATTCTCTCTCCCTCTCCTTCTGCCCCTCCTGCTTGAGTTCTCTCTCTCTCTAAAATAAATGAGCCAAGAAAGAAAGGAAGAAAGGAAGAAAGGAAGAAAGAAAGAAAGAAAGAAAGAAAGAAAGAAAGAAAGAAAGAAAGAAAGAAAGAAAAGCAGTTATGTCTCCTGCTTCTGAAATAATGGCCTTATGAAGAGGCTATGTACTGCCTAGCACCTCACACTTCAGGGAGTGTTTCTGGTACGTGCTCCATGTACTCTGTTGTTGCATTTTGGCTGCTCTATCCTTCAGGCCAGTTGTCTGCAGAGACTCTCCTTTCCTGCTGTCGGCAGTGTTTGGTCCCTGGCTTGAATGTGCTGAGTTTTAACTATGTGTGCTCTGGGCTGCTTTGTGAAATGAGACCTAACATCAACCCCACCAGAACTGAGACTTTGCAGAACTCTCTGGTTGGAAGATATGGTGTGGGCAGGGATTTGTGCTGGCCTTCTGGGGGAGGGCCTGCCGCTCTGGGACTGACACAAACTTGACTGGAAAGGCCAGGCCTGCCAGAGCTCAGGAGTGCGGGGCTTGGTGTAAGCAAGTTAGGCACCCAGTGTTGTCACTATGCTGCTTCCTGCAGGTGGTTCTGTGTTTATGTTTAGGTGCAGGAGAGGGAAATGGCACCAGCCACCTCCTTTTTTCCTAGAGAGTTGTCAGTGAATGCTGCCTCTCTGGGATGTGCTCTGGGAAAAGTGAATAATCTCCTCCTTGTGTGCCCCAGGCATTCTTGAGATTGCTATTCCCACACCATCTGCCCCCATATTGTTTGCTCACCTTCTGTCCAGCAGCAGAGCAGTGCTGTCAGAGCTCTATCCCAGCCAAGTTGGTGACCCTTAAGACTCCAGACTTTAGGCTCTTCTGGTTCCAAGAACTCATGAAATTCAGCCCCTCTTGTTTTCCAAGACAATGGCATTGGGGAAATGTTCTCTTTGTGTGCTCCCCTCTGTGTTCTTCTCTCTTGCCCTTCTCCATGACCATGGCTCCCTCTCCTCCAAAGCACTCACAATCCATTTCTCTCTTAAACCACATCTCTGTGGTTTCTATCTTCTTTGATGTGGACTCTTCTCTCCCTTTAATTGTGGAGCCTGTTCTGTCAGTTTTCAGATTAATTTCTTGGGTATTTAGGATGATTTAAGAGTTATCTAGTTGTGTTTTGGGGACAAGACAGGCTTAAGGTCCTCATGTTCTGCAACCATCTTCCTCCTTCCTCCTGTGACTTCTTTTTAACCGTTTGTACCACTTAATCCCCTTCACTTACATACCCATCACTCTTCCCCTCTCCCCTGTGGCAATCACCATTTTGGTCTCTATATGTTTGAGTTGGTTTCTGTTTTGTATATTTGTTTTGCTTTTTTATTCAACATATAAGTGAAATCATACAGTATTTGCCTTTCTCTGTCTGACATATCTCTTTAAGGATAAAATGCACTAGGTCCATCCATGTTGTCAAAAATGACAAAAATTTCATTCTTTTTTTATGGCTGGGTAATAATCCATATAAGATATATATATATCTTCTTTATCCATTCATCTATCAATGGATACTGGAGTTGCTTCCATACCCTGGCTATAATAAATAATGCTGCAATAAACATTGGGGGGGGCATATATCTCCTCAATTAATGTTTACATTTCTTTGGATAAATATCCAGAAGGGGGAATTTTGGGATCTTACAGTATTCCTATTTTTAATTATTTGAGGAACCTCCATATTTGTTTCCATTCTTGCTACACCAATTTACATCCCCACCAGCAGCCAATGAGAGTTCTTTATTCTCTACATCTTTGCCAATACTTGTTACTTATTGTGTTTTTGTTTCTAGCCGTTTTGACAAGTGTGCTCTTTGTGGCTTTGAATTGGATTTCCATGATTAGTGATCTTTTTGGGTGTTTGTTGACTATCTTTATATTTTCTTTGAAAGAATGTCCGTTTAGGCTCTTTGCCCATTTGTTGATTGGGTTTTTTGGATGTGGTATTGTTCTTTATATATTTTGGATATTAATCCCTTATCAATTTTTCATTTGCAAGTATCATCTCCCATTCAATAGGTTGCATTTTTTTTTTTTTTTGGCTGATGATTCTCTTTGCTGTGTGAAAGATTTTTGGTTTGATATGGTCCTATTTGTTTACTTTTGTTTTTGATGCCCTTGCCTAAGGAGACAGATCCAAAAACATAAAATTAAGACCTGTGTCCAAGAGTTTACTTTCTGTGTTTTCTTTTAGATGTTTTATGGCTTCAGGTCTTTCATCAGGTTTTAATTTTTTTTGAGTTTATTTTTACATATTGTGTAAAAAAGTGGTCCACATTCTTTTTCTTTTTTTTTTGCATGTAGTTGTGCAATTTTTCAACACTATTTATTGAAGACTGTATTTTCTCCATTACACATTTTTGCCTCCTTTGTCATTTTAATTAAACATGTAAGCACAAGTTTATTTCTGGTTTTCCATTCTGTTCCATTTTTTTTATGTCTATTGTTGTGCCAGTACCATACTATTTTGATTACTATAGCTTTTTAGTATAGTTTTAAATGTAAGAAGATGATATCTCTAGTTTTGTTCTTCTTTCTAAAGATTGCTTTGGATAATTAGGGTCCTTCCTTTGTAGTTCCATATTTTAGGATAATTTGTTCTAGTTCTTTGAAAACTCCTATTGGTATTTTCATAGGGACTACATTGAATCTGTAGTTGTTTTGGGTTGCATAGATATATTCACAATATAATTTTTTCCCCTCCATAAGCACAGTATATCTTCCCATTTATTTGTATCATCTTTGAATTTATTTTATTAACGTCTTAATTCAAATACAAGGTTTTTACCTCCTTGGCTAAATTTATTCCTAGGTATTTTATTCTTATAGATGCAATTGTAAATGGTATTGTTTTCTTAATTTCACTTTTTGATAAGTACTGCTACCCTAGTTTTCTTTTTTATTTCCATGTGCATGGAATATCTTTTTCCATCCCTTCACTGTCAGTCAGTATGTGTCTTTAGATCTGAAGTGAGTCTCTTGTAGGCTGCATATAGATGGATTTTACTTTTTATCCAGTTAGTCCCTTATCCAATTCAGTCCCTTAATTGGAGCACTTAGTCCATTTAGATTTAAAGTAATTATTGCTAGATATGAACTTACTGCCATTTTGATAATTGTTTTCTGGTTGTTTTGTAGTTTTTCACTGTTTCTTTCTGGTGTTTTTTTTCTTTTTTTAAAAATTTAATTATTTAATTATTTATTTATTTATTTTGGTTTCTTCCCTTGTGTTTCCCTTGTGTTTCTTTAGTGTTATGTTCCAACTCCTTTCTCTTTATTTTTGTGTGTGCCTGTTATAAATAAGTTTTTGGTTTGTGGTTCCCATGGGGTTCATACATAACATCATATGTATATAACAGTCTATTTTAAGTTGGTAGTCACTTAGGTTCAAACACATTTGGCAAGCACAATATTTTTGCTAACCCCCCACCATGTTTTGTGCTTTTGACACAATATATTACTTTTTTTTACATTGTGTATTATTTAACCAATTATGCATAGTTGATATTTCTACTTTGGTCTTTTAATCTTCATATTAGCTTTGTAAGTGGTTGATCCATGACCTTTAATATATGTTTGGTTTTTGTCAGTGAGATTTTTTCTTTTATAAATTTCACACTTCTATTTATGACTTTTTCTTTTTCCTTAAAAAAGTTTCTTTAACGTTCTTATAAGGCCTGTTTAGATGTCATGAACTCGTTTAACTTGTTTCTCTGTGAAACTCTTTATCTCTCTTTCAAATCTGAATAACGTTGCCAGTTAGAGTATTCTTTGTTTAGCATTTTTCCTTTAAGCACTTTGAATATATCATGGCACTCCCTTTTGGCCTGCAAAGTTTCTGCTGAAAATTCAGCTGATAGTTTTATGGCAGTTCCCTTGTATTTAACTAGCTAATTTTCTCTTTCAGCTTTTAAGATTCTCTATCTTTAATTTTTGCCACTTTAATTTTTATGGGTCTGGTTGTGGGCCACTTTGGGTTTATCTTCTTTGGAGCTGTCTGTGCTTCCTGGACCTGGATGTCTGTTTTCCTCCCAAAATTAGTTACAGCTTTCTGCTATTATTGATTTAAATAAGTTTTCTGCTTTTTCTATTTTCTTCTTCTAGGATTCTTGCCGTGCAAATGTTAATGAGCTTGTTGTTGTCCAGAGTTTCCTTAGCCTATCCTCATTTTTAAAGAATTCTTTTTTTGTTGTCCTGCTTGTATGATTTCTACTACTCTGTCTTCCACATAGCTGATCCCTTCTTCTGTATCACTTTCCTTTGATTCCTTCTTGTTTATTTTTAAATTTTCGTTCTCATACTCTTCAATACTGATAGATTCTTTTTTTCTATTTTCCATTTCTTTGTTGAAATTCTCACTATGCTCATCTTTTCTTCTCCTGAGTTTGGTGAGCATATCTTTGATCGTTACTTTGAACTTTTTATCAAGTAGATTGTTTATCTGCATTTCATTTTTGTCTTTTTCTGAGATATTGTCTTGTTCTTTCATTTGGAATATATTCCTCTGTCTCCTCATTTTACCTGACTCTGTGTTTCTATGTATAAGCAGATTAGCTAGTCTCCTAGTGTTGAAGGAGTGGCCTTATTAAAAGGTGTTTTGTAGGACACAGAAGTGCAATTCCTCCTGGTCATGAAAATCAGGTGCTCCAGGGTTGTCTCCTGTGAGGTCTGTACACACTCTTCTGTTGTGTCTTGTCCACAATTACTATGAGACTGGTCTCCATCCTGGCTGGCTGTGAAGCCCTGCTGCAAGTCCTGTGGGCACACTGGTGGGCAGGTCTTATGTGGAGCTGTTCTCAAAATGTATTGTAAACCCTAAAGGGTGATGGTGGAAGCAGCTGAAACACCAGCAGTGTTCCTGTTCTCAGGCTATTGAATGGAATAGCCTGGTATGAACAGGATCCCATAATCTTCTGGGTTATTCTTATAAAGTGTATTTTAAGCCCTAAAGGGTGAGTGTGGAAGCAACTGAAATGGCAGCAGTGTTCTTGTTTTGGGGCTGCTGAACACAATTATCAGGTAGGAGCAGTATCCCATTATCCCGAGACAGAGCATAGATTGGGAGTTAGGAAAGAAAGTAACCCTCAACCCCTGTTCCTGCTTCCGATGATTCCCTACTTCTCCCTTATGTCGTAACTTCCTCCCTGTCCACCTGCATATAAGGGAGGGTGCAGACCTGGTCAAAGTCTTTGCACTCCTTTCCCATGCTTTGATACATCTGTAATTTTCTGATTTAAATAAATAAATTAAATAAATAAATAAATGCAAGCAAGCTGTGTGGAGAATTCAGCTGCTGCTACACTCCTTGCAGAGCCAGCCTTGCACGGCCACTCAGATTGGGGTCTGAGAGCTTTATTTCAGTGCCTGATGATAGCCTTCCCCTTGTATGGCTGATCAAGAGGGCTGGGTAGGGATACTGAGGGCCTGCTATTGGATGAGACAAGCCCCATAATGGCTGTGTGTGTGACTTGGCCACAAATGTTGCAGGCACAGTGGTGGGCAGGATATGTCCCCTAGAAGTTGCTTTTGAGGGGCTCCAGTTCTGGTGAGGTCACCAGGTTGTGGCAGGATGGTAGTCAGTTTAGTTGGGGCACTGCTCCCAACTGAGGAGATCTACTGGCTTTGGTGGGCAGAGGCCATTTGCAGGAGTGATGGACCTAGCCAAAGCTGCCTGCTGGCTGGGGAGGGGCAAGAGCCACTGTTTTTATAGATAATTTGTTGTAAAATGTAGGGCATTATAGAAGAATATTTAAGGCATATTCAATTAACATGTTCTTATAGAGGAAAGTTAAAATAAAATATTTATTGTGAAAGATAAGAAAACAAAAAGTAAAGTTCAAAGAAATTATAGTGGTTATTGCAAATTAGTGATATACTTAACACTTAATTGTAGCTATATGCTTATACATAGAGATAAAATAAATAAATAAAACATAATAATTTAAAATTATGTTAATATAAATAGAATAGCTTTCCTTTTAATTTCAATAATATTTATATTTCAGTAACTGTTTACTTTTTTAATGAGATACTCCTCCAACAAAAGCAAAGAGAATGACAAAGTATAAAGATGAGTAAATTATAAAGCTGGTAGAAATCTGTTTTAGCTAATGCACTGTCACAATATAAAGTAGGAACGTTTTTGGAAATGATGAAGTACATTTAATAATGACAGATGAGTATCCAAACATTTAGTAATGTTTTATAAAATCTGTATGTACTTAATAAAGCAAGTTCAACATAGTTTTGGAAAAAAGGAAGTAAGCCATCATAAATGGTGATTTAAACAACTCTATCTCCCTGCTTATCAAGCAAACAGATATATCAGTAAAGCTGTAGAAAGATTTAAACTAGACAATAAACAAATATATATATGCACATACATACATACACTGTATAGTAGTATAGTTGACTCATGTTTTTAAGTTCACATGGAAATTTTCCAAAAATACACTCAACATTTCCAAGTATATTAATAAAAAATATACAGCACAGTGGTTTCACTGTAGTAGCCACTAGCCAAATTTGGCAATTGAGCACATGAAATATGGATATTTAAAATTAATTTGTAATGATTTAAAGAAAAATAAAATTTTCAGATTTGTTCCTCAGTCTTACTAGCCATTTTTAAACACAAATATAGACCATTTCCACCTTCATAGAGATTCTCCAACTATACTTTACTTAAAATAGAGGTCAGTAACCAACAATATTGAAAATACTCATATAGTTTTTTTTATAATAATATTTTTTATTATATTATGTTAGTAACCATACAGTACATCCCTGGTTTTTGATGTAAAGTTCCATGATTCATTAGTTGTGTATAACACCCAGTGCACCATGCAATCCTTACTACCCATCACCAGCCAATCCCTCATATAGTTTTAATTCAGTAATATATTTCTAATTAACATGTGAGCCAAACAAATGATCACAATGAATGTTCACAAGTTTTATATGAATTACAAGGAAATTACTACAACAAAATACTGTGTTGTGAAATATTGATTCCTTTAAATATCGCATGATTATAAAAATAGAGCAAAATCTGAACATATATCACAAGAAACTAGAAACATATAAGCAAAAATTAGATGAAATTAAATCCAAATGAAGTAGAAGGAAGAAAATAATGAATAATACAAAATCATGACAATGAACAAAACTGCAGTAGAGAGGATCAAAAAGAACAAAGGTATTCTCATTGAAAAGACAATAAAATTGATAAGACTGTTGAAGAAAAAAACTAAGAGAAATATTTTATATCTAGATAAAACTTGGGAATACCATTTTGATTCTCACAGATATTGAACAGATAATAAAGCCATAGTATGGATGCATTTTAAATATTTCCATTAAATAGAGAATTCTTAGAAAAGGCAAATTACCAAAATGTAGTATAACAAAAAGAAACCTGGGCAAGCCTAACATGTATTACAGAAACTGAGTTCATTACATAAGCTTTCCTAGAAAAAAATTCTGTAAAATAAAGTGGCGTCAGTAGTAAATAGTGACACTTAAAAATATAACAACACTCAAATTGTTGAAGCCACTATGATAAACAGTATGCAATTCCTCCCAAATAAATAAAAATAGGAATACCATACAACCCAGAAATTCTGCTTCTGGGTATTTGTCCAAAGAAAATGAAAACACTAATTCCAAAAGATATAAGCACCCATATGTTTATTGTGGCATCATTTACAATAGCCAGGATATAGAAGTGGCATAAATATCTTATCAATACATGAATAGATAAAGATGTGAGATTTATATGAGATCTTGCCATTTACAACAACATGAATAAACATAGACGGTATTATGCTAAGTGAAATAAGTCAGAGTAAGACAAACACCATACATTTTGCTTAAATGTGGAATCTAAAACAAAACAATTGTACAAAGAAACAAACAAAAGAAATAGAAATGCACAAAACAGACTGGTGGTTGCTGGCAGGGGCAGGAGTAATAAACAAAATAGGAAAAGGAGATTAAAAGTTACAAAATCTAAGTTACAAAATAAATAAGTCACAGGGATGAAAAGTACAGCATAAAGAACACAGTCAATCGTATTGTAATAATTTTTTGTGGTGACAGAGAGTAACTACACTAATCATGGTGAGCATTGAGTAATATACAGAATTGTCAAATCCCTATGTCATACATATGAAATTGAATATGTTATATGTCAACTACACTTCAATTAACATCAACAACAACACAAAAACAACAAAAGGATATGAAAAAATAGCAGTACCCTTACACAAAGAAAGTTGAGGATTTACCTATATGGTTATAAAATCTTTCAGTAATAGAAAAAGAGAAATGCTTCCCAATATAGCCTTTATAACAAAACATAGCTATCAGTCTAATCTCTTTGTGAACATGGGTGAAGAAAAAAATCTTATATACACTATTATATTTCACAAGACAGACATTTGCTCTTATGTTTTTCTTGTAATACATATAAAAATTGTGATTGCATTCATGGTGATTATTTCTTTAGCTCACATGTTAATTAGCAATATATTACCAAATTTAAAACTATAGAAGGATCTTCAAATTTATGGCTACTGACTTCTGTTTTAGGTAAACTGTAGTTAGAGAATTAATTTACTTTATAAATATTGTATAGAAAAAACATTTATCATTCCAACTGATGGAAAAATAATAAAAATGTAACTGATTGATTATAAAATCTATTAGAAAAATAGGAATATTACTGAATTGTTTACCATAAGAAAAGTATGATAAAAAAAAAACCTTTTAAAAAGGGGTGCCTGGGTGTCTCAGTCAGTTAAGCGTCTGCTTTTGGCTCAGGTCATGATCCCAGGGTCCTAGGATCAAGCCCCATGTCAGGCTCCCTGCTTGCTCTCGCTCTCCCTCTTCTGCTTTCCCTGCTTGTGCTCTCTCTGTCTCTCTCTTTCTCAAATGAATAAATAAAATCTTTAAAAAATTACCTTTTTTCCATTTATAAAGCTTTGTTAATCTCTTGTTGTTGTTGTAAACCTAAATGCAGTAAATTGCACAAATGTAATGCCCCGGGGAACTTTCCCAAGTAAATACACTTGTAGCCACAGTTCAGATCAAGATGTGGACCACTGCCAGCACCTCAAGCACCTCCTGATTATCCTCCCAGTCAATGACCTCAGAGAATAAAACATTACCACTCTCCAGCTTCCAGAGAGGGCGGGAAGGCTGGCCATTTTGAGGTGTAATTTACATAGCATAAAATCCATCCATTTAAAGTGTATAAATCCAATAAAGAAGATGATTTGTGAAAGGAGGAAAAAGAAGATGGCAGAAGAGTAGGGGACCCTAGTTTCATCTGATCCCTGGAATTCAAATAGATAGCTGATAAATCATGCTGAATACCTGTGAACTCAACTGGAGATTTAAGAAAAGAATTGCTGGAATTCTACAAATAGAAGAGTGACCACTTTTGGCAAAGTAGGAGATGTAGAAAAGTGAATCTGAGGTGATATTTTGAAAGATAAACCCCAGGGGGAGGGAGCCTCCATAAGTCAGCTACCAGAAAGTGATATAGCAGCAAAATGCAAAACTGGAACTTTTAGAAGTCTGTTTCGGTGGGAGACATCCCTTCTTGAAATGTGCTCAGGTGGCAAAGCAGGGTGGAATCCTAAATGGGACAGTGATACCTGGGGTCACAGGAAGAGTGGGGGTTCCTGAGTGCAGCAGGGTTTCTCAGCATCAGTGCAGGGAAGCAGGCTGCAAACAGAGATCCTAGGAGTGGGCTTTCAGCTTGGTGTTGCCATAAACCATGAACCACAGGATGCTAAATGAGAAAAATATGCAGACAAGAATACTTTATCCAGCAAGGCTGTTCATTCAGAATACAAGGACAGATAAAGAGCTTTCAGGACAAACAGAAACTAAAAGAATTTGTGATCACTAAACCAACCCTGTAAGAAATATTGAAGAGGATCCTTTATGTGAAGAGAGAGCCCGAAAATAGCATAGGTCAGAAAGGAACAGAGACAATATACAGAAATAGTGATATTACAGGTAATCCAAAAGCACTAAATTCGTATCTCTCAATAGTTACTCTGAAGTAAATGGGCTAAATGCTCTAATCAAAAGATAATAGAGTATTAGATTAAATAAATCTGATTAATTAAATATTAATTAATTAGTTAATCTGATTAATCACCCATTGATATACTGTCTACAAGACACTCATTTTAGACCCAAAAAACATCCCCAGATTTAAAGTGAGGGGGTGGGGAAATATTTATCATGCTAATAGATATCAAAAGAAAGCTGGCTTAGCAATCCTTATATCAGAGAAATTAGATTTTAAACCAAAGACTGCAATAAGGGATGAAAAGGGACACTATATTATCATTAAAGTGTCTATCCTACAAGAAGAGCTAACAATTATAAATATTTATGCCCCTAACATGGGAGCAGCCAATTATATAAACCAATTAATAACCAAATTAAATAAACACATTGATAATAATACAATATTAATAGGGGACTTTAACATCCCATTCACAGCAGAGGACAGATCATCCAAGTAGGTGATCAACAAAGAAACAAGGATTTTAAATGACACACTGGACAAGATGGACTTCACAGATATATTCAGAGCATTCCATCCTAAATCTTCTCGAGAGCACATGGAACAGTTACCAGAATAGATCACATACTGGGGTCACAAATCAGGTCTCAACAGGTACCAAAATATTGGGATTATTCCCTGCATATTTTTAGACTACAATGCTTTGAAATTTGAACTCAATATCAAGACAAAATTTGGAAGGAACACAAATACATGGAGGTTAAAGAGCGTCCTACTAAAGAATGAATGGGTCAACCAGGAAATTAAAGAATTTAAACAATTCATGGAAACAAATGAAAAAGAAAAGACAACTCTTCAAAACCTTTGGGATGCTGCAAAGGTGGTCCTAAGACAGAAATATATAGCAATATAAGCCTTTCTCAAGAAACAAGAAGTCTCAAATATACCACCTAACCTTACACCTAAAGGAGCTGGAGAAAGAGCAGCAAATAAAGCCTAAATCCAGGAAAAGAAGAGAATTAATAAAGATAAGAGCAGAAATCAATGAAATAGAAACCAAAAGCATAGACCAGATCAATGAAACTAGAAGCCAGTTCTTTGAAGGAATTAATAAGATCAATAAACCCCTAGTCAGATATATCAAAAAGAAAAGAGAAAAGATGCAAATAAATAAAATCATGAATGAAAGAGGAGAGATCACTACCAACACTGAAGAAGTAAAATTATAAGAGCATATTAGGTGCAACTATATGCCAGCAAATTAGGCAATCTGGAAGAAATGGATGCATTCCTAGAAACCTATAAACTACCAAAACTGAAACAGGAAAAAATAGAAAATCTGAACAGTCCCATAACCAGCAAGGAAATTAAAGCAGTAATCAAAAATCTCCCAACAAACAAGAGTTCAGGGCCAGATTGCTTCCCAGTGGAATTCTACCAAACATTTAAAGAAGAATTAATACATATTCTTCTGAAGTTTTCCAAAAAATAAAAACAGAAGAAAACTTCCAAACTCATTTTATGAAGCCAGCATTACCTTGAATCCAAACCAGACAAAGACCCCACCAAAAGGGAGAGTGACAGACCAATATCCTTGATGAACATGGATGTAAAAATTCTCATCAAGATACTAGCCAAAAAGATCCAACAGTACATTAAAAGTATCATTCACCATGGACAAGTGGGATTTATTCCTGGGCTTCAAGGGTGGTTGAACATCCACAAATCAATCATTGTGATACACTACATTAATAAAAGAAAGAAAAAGAACCGTATAATTCTCCCAATAGATGAAGAAAAGCATTTGACAAAGTACAGTATCTTATCTCAATTAAAACTCGCCACAGTGCAGGGATAGAGGGAACATACCTCAATATCATAAGAGCCATATATAAAAAGCACACAGTAAATATCATTCTCAAAAGGAAAAAAATGAGAGCTTTTCTTCTAAGATCAGGAACATGACAGGAATGTCTACTCTCACCACTGTTCAACATAGTACTAGAAGTCCTTGCCTCAACAATCATACATCAAAAAAAAAAAAAAGCATCAAAATTAGTGAAGAAGAAGTCAAACTCTCCCTCTTCACAGATGACATGGTACTGTATGTGGAAAACACACATGACTCCACCCCAAAATTTCTAGAACTCAAACAGGAATTCAGCAAAGTGGCAGGATGTAAAATCAATGCACAGAAATCAGTTGTATTTCTATATACTATTAATGAGACAGAAGAATGAGAAATTAATGAATTGATCCCTTTTACAACTTCACCAAAAACCATAAGATAGATAGGAATAAGCCTAACCAAAGAGGTAAAGGATCTGTACTTTGAAAATTATAGAATACTTACGAAAGAAATTGAAGAAGACACAAAAAATGGAAAAACATTCCATGCTCATGGAATGGAAAAACAAATATTGTTAAAATGTCTATGCTACCTAGAGAAATTTATATTTTCAATGCAATCCTTATCAAAATCCCATCAACATTTTTCACAGAGCTTGAACAAGTAATCCTAAACTTTGTATGGGACCAGAAAAGAATCTGAATAGCCAAAGGAATGTTGAAAAAGAAAACCAAAGCTGGTGGCATCACAATTTCGGGCTTCAAACTACATTACAAAGCTGTAATCATCAAGACAGCATGGTACTGGCACAAAAACAGACACATAGATCAATGGAACAGAATAGAGAACCCAGAAATGGATCCTCAACTCTTTGGTCAATTGATCTGCAACAATGTGGGAAAGAATATCCAATGGAAAAAAGACAGTCTCTTAAACAAATGGTGTTGGGAAAATTGGACAGCCACAGGCAGAAAAATGAGAATGGATCATTTTCTTACACCATACACAAAAATAGACTCAAAATGGATGAAAGACCTAAATGTGAGACCTGAATCCATCAAAATCCTAGAGGAGAACACAGGCAGCAACCTCTTTGACCTTGGCAGCAACAACTTCTTGCTAAGCATGTCTCCAGAGGCAAGGGAAACAAAAGCAAAAATGAGCTATTGGGACTTAATCAAGATAAAAAGCTTGTGCACAGCAAAAGAAACAGTACACAAAACCAAAAGAAAACCTATAGAATGAGAGAAGATATTTGCAAATTTCTTATCAGATAAAGGGCTAGTGTCTGAAATCTATAAAGAACTTATCATACTCAACACCCAAAGAACAAATAATTCAATCAAGAAATGGGCAGAAGACATGAACAGATATTTCTCCAACGGAGACATCCAAATGGCCAACAGACACATGCAAAAATACTCAACATCACTCAGCATCAGGTATATATAAATCAAAACCCCAATGAGTTACCACCCCACACCAGTCAGAATGGCTAAAATTAACAAGTGAGGAAATAGCCAATGTTGGTGAGAATGCAGAGAAAGGGGAGCCCTCTTATACTGCTGGTGGGAATGTAAGCTGGTGCAGCCACTCTGGAAAACAGTATGGAGGTTCCTCAAAAAGTTAAAAATAGAGCTATCCAATGACCCAGCAATTGCACTGCTAGGTATTCACCCCAAAGATACAAATGTAGTGATTCAAAGGGGAACCTGAACCCCAATGTTTATAGCAGCAATGTCCACAATAGCCAAACTGTAGAAAGAGCTCAGATGTCCATCAACAGATGAATGGATAAAGTTGCAACGACGTGGATAGAACGAGAGTGCATTATGCTAAGTGAAATGAGTCAATCAGAGAAGGACAATTATATGATTTCACTCATATGTGGAATTTAAGAAACAAAACAGAAGAGCATATGAGAAGGGAGGGAAAAATAAAACAAGACAGAGTCAGAGAGGGAGTTAAACCATAAGAGACTCTGAATCATAGGAAACAAACTGAGGGTTGCTGGAGGGGAGGGGATGGGGGGATGGGATAACTGGGTGATGGACATTAAGGAGGGGATATGATGTAACGAGCACAGGGTGTTATATACAACTGATGAATCACTGAACTCTACCTCTGAATCTAATAATACACTATATGTTAATTAATTAAATTTAAATTTTAAAAAAAGAGAAAAAAAGGAAAGAAAAAGACTCAACTGGGACAAGACAGGGGTCTTTCCCCACCTCCAGAGAGGACCCTGCACTTGGCTATGCTGCCACCTCTCAGCCCTCTGTCTCCACCCAAGGGAGACCCCTTGGGCCCCTCAAAACCCAGCTAAGAGTACCAGAAAGGAAAGCCACTGCCCACTTCACACTAACCACAAGCGCACAGCTCTGCATTTAGAACAGGTGACCCATGGTGACTGGATGGTGCACACTCTAGAACCAGCCTGTGGGTCCGAAATACCTCATCACCCTTTCACAAGGAAGAACCACTTGAGGACATAAGCAGATTCCAGAAAGCCAAAGAATAAAACCCAGCAGTCTTATCTAAATTGTGAACAAAATCATAAGTAATGTAAGAGTGGAAAGAAACCAAATGTTTAAAAAACTTTGTAAGAAAAGCAGCAAATATCATGAGGAACCATGAAATGCTTAAAATAGAGAAGTCAGAAACAGAGATGTTTACTATCATCCCTGGTACTCAGAATGGTTTTAGTACTATTAGCCAATAAAATCAGATGAGAAAATAAAAGTATTACACAGAAAAAAAGAAACAAAAAATGAGCTTCCCCCACAGGTGATATGATCTCGGACTTGGAAACCTCAGGACATCACGCGAAGCCCTGTGAATCAGAATCAGGACGGGACCCCAGGAAGTTGGCTGGGTATGGGACACCATGCAGAGGTTGAGGGTTTTCTCAATAGAAGCAAACAAAGCTTAAAAGTGGGAAACACACATTATCGGCTCTATGCAGAGCCCCGAGGATACTTTTTCCTTCAGGAATAAGGGTTTGACAGTGGGGGTGTCTGGGCTGTGGGGCTCTACACTCCTCCAGGGCAGGCTTAGCATCAGCGTGATGGGAGCCAGCACCCTGGAGCTGGGGGTTTGGAGCCCCCAGCAGCCCTTCCATTCCCAGAGCCCAGAGTGGGGACCTAGCAGGTGGGCTGGTGCCAGATTCCTGCTTGGCAAAACAGAATGAGCTCATGGGTGGGGATGGGAAGGGGAGAATGGCTGGTCTCTGCCTCACCCCGCCTCTCTGGCTGTAGGATTCAGGTGGGCATCAGGAGCAGAGGCCTCTCCGACCCATCCTGCCTCCCCAAGTGCCCTGAGATGGGCCTGCACTCTGGGAGCAGCTTCCCAGGGGGCAGGCTCAAGGTCCAGGCTCGGGCTCAGTCCTGGACAGACTCCTGTGTTGGGGAGGGGAGAAACTTCGGGCTGACTCTTGGGAGTCCCCTCCCTGCCCAGGGTTGCTGAGCAGGAGCCCTGACTAGGGCATCACCGGCATGGTGGGCACTTGTGACCCTCCCTGGCTTCAGAGACAAGGGAAGGAAGGAGGTTTCTGAAGGACACACTCATGTGGCGGCTACCAGAGCTCCCTGTTGAGGATGGCAGTTGGTGGCAGGTAGGATTCTGTGTCTCTGGCATGGGTTCATCCTCCCCAGTTCCGGCCACAGAATGAAGGAGCAAGCCAAGCTCTTCTCCCAGGACGTTATGCAGATCAACCTGGACCAAATCAGACCTTCTGCAAACACATCATGCTCTAGAACTGCTATGGTGTCAGGTGAGGCTGCTGAGCAAGCAGGGTTCCTGGGGGGCCCAGGGGCAGGAGAGGCACAGGGGTCCTCTGGGTGGGGAATGCATGGTGTCTAAGGAGAGGGGAGATTGACAGCAGCACACGAAATACTACCGCATGGTAAACGTACTCCGGATGACCCACGTGCCCCACGCTAGGCTCTGCGGAGATGGGGAGGGTGACAGGACAAGAGGCTCCTGGCATCGCTCTGTGAGCTGAGGCTCAAAGTGTTATGTGGAGCTGGCCACATGTACAGCAGGGGCTGTGGGGTGTGGGGGGGGCACTAAGGGGAGCTGGGGGCCAGGCAGCACAGACAAGGCTGGACAAGGACACACATGGACCAAATGCCAGTCTAACAGGTCAAAAAGATACCCACTCTTGGTGTTTTTAATTATTTCTGATTTTTTTTGCATTTTATTTTAGAAAATTTCCATCATTTGTAAAGAGAAATACTATGATGAACCCCCAGATGCCGTCATCTGGTCCAGCCCGGGGTTCCGTGCTCATCACACTCTTCCCCAGCAGCAAGAGTGTCACAGCACACCTGAGACCTTGGGTCTACTTTATCTGGAGATGTTTCCATATGCGTCGTAAAAAACAGGGATCCCTTTGTATGCATGCCCAGAACACCATCAGCACCCTGCAAGGATTTAGTGCACATCCTTAGTGTGCAGCCTGTGTTCGCACCTCCTTGGGCACCTCAGTGTTCTCTGGAAGGTCTGTTCTCATCAGAAACCCAGGTTTCCGGTTGAGTCCCTGAATGCCAGCGGAGAAACTGATGTTGCGGGGGACTGAGCTGGAGGGATGGGAATACCCTGTGCGCCCAGACAGGTTGGGGTGCAGGAGATGGAGCTCTCTCTGCATGGAGAGGGTGGTGGCCAGGGATGTGCTTCAAACCCCAGGGCTCCAGAGATGCTGACCTGGAGGGCTGCCAAGGCTGGTGCTGAGGAGCCGCCTGGACTGGGGCTTCCTATGGGGCTGTCCTATGCCTGTCTCAGGATGAAACAACAATGCTCCTTCACTGAGGGAGGTGCCTTGTACCCCCTGATCCTGGGTGGCCCCTATGACAGCCTTGGCCCTCAGAGTGCAGCTGGGTCATTGCTGACCTGTGACACCTGGTCCAGGGTTGGCCAGCCTCCAGCAGCCCTGAAACCCCAGTCACCATCCCAAACATCCATCATCCTATGGGCACCTTGCCACACACCTCTCAGAGACTGGCCCCGACGTGAGGAGTAGGCCCTACCCACACAGCACACCTGGAAACAAAATAAGAAGGAAATGTACAAAGCAGGAGAGAGATTTCAGATTGCTCATCTAATGTGGGGCCCTGGCAGACTGAGGACAAGAACCTTGGTTATCTAACACGGGATGAGGCACAAAATGGGCACAAGATCTAAACAGATGTTTGAGCGAAGAAGGTGCACACACACACACGGATGTGCATTCATACAGTGTGTGTATGTGTGACAGAGCACCAGGTGACAACACCCCAAACCTTCCCATCCCCACCAGCACACACCAGCACACACCAGCACACGCCTGTCAGAGAGGCTGACGGCCCCCAGGGCTGGCGGGCTCATGTGGCAGCAGAAGCTGGGGTGCAGAGCATGCAGCCAAGCTGGAAGGCATGTTAGCAGCTTCTAACAAAGCTGAACCAAGCCTCACCATACACCCCAAAGTGCTCATAGATACTGACCCAACTGATGTGAAAACGTTTATCTTCGTAAACCCTGCGTGAATGTTCCCTGCTTCCTTCACAAAGGCTCAAACCTGGAAGCAACAAAGATACTCTTGGATGAACAAACACTTGTAATCTGTAAAACAGAATACAAGTCAGTGACGCAAAGGAACGAGCTATCGATGCTTGAATGCCATGGATGCACCTGGGCTGCGTTTGGCTCAAGGAAGGAAGCCAGACCTCGGGCATGGTTGCGTTCGCAGGACATCTGGAACAAGCCAGACCATGGGGAGGAGAGGCAGCAGGAGCTGCCCAGAGCAGGTGCAGTGGGAGTGCCTGGCTCCAAAGGGGGCATTCAGGGTGGAGCAGGTGCTCAGGGCTGGAGTGGGGGGCTGACTCCAAAGAAACGTCACACCCCAAGGTGCCCTGAACACTGCAGGGCCTGCGTGGCTGGTTGCTGAGCCTCACCAGACGTAATGTGCGGTTGACCAGACAAAAGCAAACCAACGCACCCCACTGTCCCCTTTCCTAGGCAGCAAGCCCTGTTCCACATGCTCTTCGCCTATACCGTGTACAACACTGGGAGTATCCCCGCAGCGAGGCGTGCTGCCTCACAGGTGTCCTTTGTCTTGAGTATTTGTGACCAAACATGACCTACTAGTTCATACCCCGGCTCCCACTGTCGCAGAGAGGCAAGAGAGGGGCTCTCTAATCTAGGACCAAGGCAGGGGGCTGGGTGCAGACCTCACTACTGGGGAGGAATGGCAGCTGAGTCCTTGAGTCCTGGGGCTGCCAGGTGTTCTAGCCTACATTGCTGTTGTTGTAAAACCTGGGTTTGGATCCTGAAATACCTTAGCACTAATCAGAAACTGGGCGAGGAGAAAGGTTGCCATTACCCTGAACTGCTTAGTAATGTGACAGACCAGGACATGGCTCCCAAGGAGGCTGCTCCCACTTTGCCACACATTCCAGAAGGGTCCAGACACTCCACGGGGTCTATGGTGGTGTCTTGGCCCTGCTGTCCTTGTGGGCCTTCCCATATGCCACAGTCAGTCCCCCACCTGCACTCATGGTGGGATCTCCAGACCTCGCTGGTCCCCTGGCACACCTCACTTAGGCACTTCCTCCTTCTCCGAGGGGACCCTGGGGCGGCATCCAAAGGGCTCAGGAGAGGGGCTGCATGGTGCCAGCACCTGAGCTGTCCGGGCGGCCCTGCACCTTGCTCTCCTTGCCTTCTGGGGGTGCCTTCTGTGAGACTGGGCTATAAGGAAGCTCTGGGAGCCTGATGCCAGTGCCAGGGGAGGGCACAGAGGTGTCCTCGGTGTAGTCACCTTCCATGTGGCCTGGCTCTTGCAGGAGGTGGGCTACTGCCAGGGCATGAACCACATCTCGGCCATCCTGCTAGTGTTCTTGAGTGAGGAGGATGCCTTCTGGGTGCTGGCTCAGCTGATGACCAAAGAAAGGCATGCCATGGAAGGTAGGGGGCCGGCTGGGCTGCTGGATGGGACTTGGAGCTCAGGACAGCCACCCTGCAGGGCTGCTCCAGCAGGGACCGCACTCTGCCTGCCTCCCCACTGGCAAAGGGCACTGCCTCCCCAGGTCGCCTTCAGGGTCCTGTAGCCATGGCCATCAGCCCCACCATCTGCAGACCAGTCTTGCATCCCTGCTGGTGCTTCAGCCTCCTGTCTGGTGGCCTGTTCCACTGCCCTGGCACCCCGCCAGTCCACACCCAGACAGAGCCCAGGTGGCAGCATGTCCTCCTCCTGTGTGCCCCCAGCCTGACTCCCCATCACCCTCCCCATGGGGGACACTCTCTGCCCCTTGGTGCTGGGGACCCCCTCGTCCCCTGCTGTGCCCACTGCAGAAAAGAGGGTGCTGGGTCAGATGGGCCTGGTCCTTAGCACAGGACACCAACCCAGCTGGGTCTCTGTGAAGAGGAGGGTCCTCTGTCCCTGCCACCCCAAGCCTGGAAGGCAGACCTGCTCTCTAGGAAAAGGGTGTCCAGCCACGGCTCAGGAGGGCTGTGGGCACACACTGGAGTCAGGGCATGGGAGAAGAGGTACCTGCCAGGACTCACCCCCCACCTTGGGGCCCCCTCAGGCTTCATTCCAGGGTGCCCCAAACTGCTGAGATTCCAGGGCCACCATGAGCACATTCTAGGCAAAGCACTCTCAAAGCTGAAGAAGCACATGGTGAGTAGAAGGACCCCAGAGGCGCTGTCCCCATAGCCCGGGCAGGGGTGGGGGGCATGCAGAGCCCTTCCGTATCTGGCAAGAGTCTGGTGTCCTGTTCCTTCTCCTGCTGGGCCCAGGGGCACCCTCGGGGTGGAGCAAAGCTATGGGAAGTGTGTCCTCTTGGATCCATGGAGCCCTGGCACAAGGAGGTTTCTGGCCACTGGGTGGGTCCTCAACGCTTTCTGCCCTTCCGTCAGGACGAGGAACAGATGTGCACTGGCATTTACATTGCCAAGTGGTTCCTTCAGTGTTTCATTGACTGGGTAAGGCCACCCAGGGAGACCTGTTCCCTGACCTGCTCCCTGCCCCTGGGCCCCAGGGAGGGCCAACCTCAGTCCTGCCCTCCAGAGGAGCCAGGCCCAACCCTGGGTGGCTAAGGCTGAGGCTCGCAGCATAGACCCATCCTGGAGAAGCCCAGAGGCCCTCTTGAGGAGGTTCTGGGGTCCTGGTTGTCTGCCTCATCTCCCCCAGAGAAGGCCAGCTCAGCCTGAGATGTGGACAAGCCCTTGGCCCATTCTGCAGCCAGCCTGGGGTCCTCTTGGGGCATGTTACCACCAAGTGTGGACAGAGTCTGAGGCAGCCAGGGGGGCTGCAGGGCAGATGGGACTTCCTAGCCTTTGCTGAGGACCAGGGGCCCTGCTCAGGCTTCTCCTTCCACATCTGCTGTCCCCACAGACTCCCTTCTCACTCACCCTGAAGCTCTGGGACACCTACATCCTGGACGACAAGCACGTGCGCACAGCCACAGCATACACCATCCTCAAGGTGCACAGCAGTAAGAGAGGCCACGGGAGCCCAGGCATGCCCGAGGGTGGGCAGCAGGGCCATGGCCCCCTGCTCTGACCAGTACACAGGCCTTGGAGAGGGAGGGAAGGCCAGGCAGGTGGGTGGGGCTGGGCACTCTGCAGAGGAGCAGCAGGCGTGGGGCCTCCCCCTGCCATAGCACTGCCTGTGGAGCTCCTGGGAACAGCTGGACCCCCAGCAGCTGCCCCTGGGAGGCACACTGATTCTCCATCTGATTCACACCCATTATGCAGAACACCTCCTGAAGCTGTCCCTGAAAGGTCTTTGGGAGTTTCTGCAGGACACACTGTCCCAGACCTGGGTCCTGGAGGATGAGGTGGAGCTCAGACACCTTCAGGCCTCCATGGCCCAGCTTGAAGGATGAAGTGTGACCTGTCAGGCGGGCTCAAGGCCCAGTCCCCTCCCAATTCACCCTCCTGGGGCAGCAGACAGTGGACAGAGCCCCCAGGGCCTTCCTCCTCGTCTCTGTCTATCTCTTCTGCTTCAGCCTTGGGAAAACCAGGCCAGGGCCGGGCACTGGGTGCTCACTGTGCTGGGGCTGGGGATCAGCAGCCTGGGGAGTTGCTGTCAGTGTCAGGCCAGTGTGGCCATGTGGGAGCCATGAGGACTCCCTGGTGCCCCAGCCAGCTGGGGATAAACAGCCTGCTGGAGATGCTAACCCAGTCTGCCTCTTTCCTGTGGAACCTGAAGAGTTCCCCCACGATGCCCCTGGGCCTCCAGCAAGTGTCTTGAGCCTCCAGGCCTCTCCTCCCCTTTCCTAGCATTGAGACACACCCCAGAGTGGACAGGCTGGCCTCCCCAGACCCAGCCACCCAACATGAGCAGCCTGGATCCCCTTCTGGCCAGGCCATCCTCAAGGCCAAGGAACAGCTGCAGGAGGGAACCTCCACAGAGCCCACGGCTGCACACCTGTGTCCAGGAGCCACTGGGGCCCAGGTTCTGGCCTGTTTGCCACCAGCCCAGGACCCCTCGCTAGTCTGGGTGCCCCCACGGTGATGGAATTCCCTCTCTAACCTGCCAGTGAACTAGAAGGGTGCAGGTAGGTGGCCCCTGGACATGGGCTTGAAGCCAGAACACTTGGTCCCTTTCCCTTCATCACCTGCCTGGGCTACCTCAGGGACCACACAGCAGACCTGGCCCTGGAACCCCCCATGGGACTCCTGTGAGGGGCTCCACCCAGCCCACTAAAGATGGAGCTGTAGAGCCCAGGACACCCCTCCTGCTCTGTGGCCCCCGCAGCTCATCGGTAGTGACTCTCAAGGTAGTGACTGGCACAGCCAAGACAGAGCCAGGGCAGCACGCAGCCAGCTGCCCCAATGCCCAGCACACGGCTAGGACTCTCTGGCCTCTGTGTCCACAGGGAACCCTGCCTCAAGCTCATGCAGAATCTGAGCCCCTTACCCACCCCTCCCTACCCTAACTCCCACACACAGGCAGCTGGGCTCTGCTCATCCTGCACTCCAGAGCTACCCCCATCAGGCAGCCTGCTCCTCAGGAGCTCCCCAATACAGCAGTCCCTAGGTCCGGCTCCAGCCTGAACACCCTGTGTTCCACTCCTGTCTGACCTACTGCCCTTGCCCCCAAGCCCACTAAGGGTGCAGGGCCAAAAAGAACCCATGGGGCTCTCTGGGGGCAGAGGGGTCACTGACCTAAGGTCGCTGCTCCAGCCTGGCTGAAGGCAATTCTCTCCAGGGACCTCTGCCTCTCACTAGAGCTGTGTCAGCCCAGACTGGGTCCAGACCTCCCTTGGTGCCCTGCCCTCTGTGGACACTTACAGTGCTAGGTGTCGCTGAGTCCCAGGGGGTCCCAGAGGGTCCCAGAGGGTCCTGGAACTAGAACCAGAGCCAGAGTGGCTGTCCTGTGTTTGGGGGTGGGGGAGAGGGCAATAAGCACTGTTACCTGGCAAGGGTGGGGTGGGCCAAATCCCTAGCTAGTTCTGGGGTGGGGAGCCCACTCACCTGGTGCGTCTGGTTGAGGTCTCCATGTAGGGGATGCCATGGGTGTGGGCAAGGTCATGTGCCTGCCAGGACTCTACGGTGTGCGCAGCCAGGTCACGTTTGTTCCCTACCAGTACCATGGGCACATCACAGGAGTTCTTTACTCACTTGATTTGCTCCCTGCAAGGAAGGAGGTGGGAGTCAGTCAGTGGGCTGCAAGCACGAATGCATCCAGGACCCTGACGGGCAGACATAAGATAAACAGAGGGACAGGGGGACCTCCGAGGGCCGGCAAACAGCTCACCTGTACTGGTGGATGTCCCTGAAGGACTTGGTGGTTTCAATGGTAAACAAACACTGGAAACCCTCTCCAGTGTGCATGTACTGATACCATACGGAACTATACCCTCCTGGCCCTCTGTGTCCAAAATGTTTAGCAGGCACGTCTCACCATTGATAACCACTTGCTTCCTGCAGGAATGCAGTGCTTAAGGACCACCCCATCCAAAGCATACAAAAGACAAGCCCACATCAGAATTCAGGGCTGGGGAGAGGAGCTCATCTCGATGGTGTGGTCATATTCATCCATGAAGTGGTTCTGGATGAGCTGGATGGTCAGGGCACTCTTCCCCACACTTCCAGAGCCCACCTTCCTCAACACAGATCCTGAAGTCCATTCTTGTCTCACATCCCTCGGACTCTGGAGAAAGTTCTGGTCAGCCTCCTGGCTGTTGTCCTCTGAATCAGCAGCCTCTGTTCCTCTGTTCACCATTTCAGGATATGGAACCACCTTCCTCTTTTCAAGGTTACAAAATGCAACCTGTACTTGGGATTATACTCCAACCCATTGAGAGGCCCAGAAATAGGCATTTCTGAGAAATAGACATGAATCACATTTTCTGTGCCTTTGGGAGTTATTGATTGAGGGTTAGCAACTCAGAGTAGCCACCAGGTACCCGAGCTGAAGCAGGCCCCTACCCCGCCCTTCTGGAAAGAAGACCAGAAAGGGGAATGCATTTTCTGTTCAGGACACAAAGATTTACTGGAGGCCTTCATGACATTACACTGATTTACGGTTCCAACCAAACCCAAATCTGCTCTCAGCTGCCCCTTACCTGGATGTTCAGTACACAAGCAGACCATTCCAATTGCAGGTGCAGCATCACTGTGGTGAAGGTCAGTGAGGGCACCTCAGGAAGCCATGTGGGAGATTGTGGCAGCCCCCCACTTAGGATGAAAAGAAAGAGAGGATGGAGGCAGAGCCAAATAGGGCACCCTGGTTGGGGGCCTGGTTGGGTTGGATCCTGTGGCACCCTCCACAGGCTTCTCCTTGATACCCTCATAGCTTTCTGAGACACAGACCCATCCTCTTGGACCCCCTCACCATCCCTACAAATTCCCCTTTTCCCTGACCCATCATCCCCCTCATCCTCCTGGGAGCCATCCTACATACCCAGAGCCCTGTTTTTTGCTCCAGGAGCCACTCTTCCCTCTAGAAGTGCCCTGAAATTTCCTGGGAGCTACCCGCCAAACCTTCATCATCCCTCTGGGAGACCCCTGTCTTTCTGGACCCCCATCTCATCACCCAACAGCTTTCACATCCCCCTAGGAGCCACCTGTCCCCCTGGAGCCCCTCCATCCCCTGGGAGGCCCTCCTCTTAAGTCTTCCCCAAAATCTCCTGTCCCTTTGGAGCCCTGGGGTTCAGCAAGAGTAGAAGTGAGGCAGTCAGGCTTGCAAAGTTGTGCAGACCAGCTGTCAGCCCCTGATAAACAGCTTGGGTTCTCTCTGAGAGCAGGGGGATCCCTCCGAAGCAAAAGTCATGGTGGTTTGGCCCAGGATGTCCAGGGGTATTTTGGAGGCACAGGTGAGTGATGGTGGTGATGGGTTGGCTCTTAGAGTGAAAGGAAGGGACACTCCAGTGTGTCAGCTATAGTAGCTGAGGACATTGTTGGGCTATTTACCAAATGGCAGGACTGAGCAAAACCACCTTGAAGTGGGACAGACTTACTTTAGAAAATCTGGGGATGGACATGAGACAACCAAGGACTTAGCTACTGGCTGATTGGAGATGGATCACAAAGTGGTGCCTATTTAGTTACCACTGTGGGGAGTGGATGCAGAGCCAACCCCCAGACACAACTGGCATCCACTGACTACCAGGGAAGGGAAACTTATCGTGGGGCCAGGGCTAGTGGCTGGGGGCCCAGGGTGGCTGGTGGAAGGTTGGACTAGGCGTAAAGCCAGTGGGGCTCAATACCCTTCCCCTGCTCAGGCCCCTCCAGGGGCCATTGTCACAGGTTGTTATATTTGTCAAATGAAAGCATTTTAACTGAATGAGTGTGTTTCCACTCTAGCATCTCCTCTCCTAGGCTCCACCTCTGATTCCTAGAGGCCTGCTTCTAGGACCAGCTGTATAGGCCAGGGGAAAGAAGGGATGGTTGCTTGGAGACAATCTCTGTGGGTGGCTTTGTTGTACTCGAGTTGTGTGACTATTTAATACTAACACTTTATTATTCGTTCCAATTTTTAAAAAATACAAAAATGAAACACTAAAACATTTTTTAAAAAGACATGAAAGATACTAAGGACCCAGTGAATCTGTATGGGTTAACATGGGCAGGACATTGTTTGAAATCAGGAACGTTTACTTTGAGATTGTTTTAACAAACAACAATGGAGTCAATTTGAAGACCTACTAAGCTTTATGAAGTGGTTACTGAATTGGGCTGTGTCCCATCTAGCACGTGGAGGGTCATTCCAAAGGGCTACGGGAAGGGGAAAGTGTTTAAAGGCAGGACAAGGAAGTCATATACAGAAAAAGAGATTATTTTGGGTGCAGTCACCTTCCTTTGGGTACAAAAGGGTCTTATTGAGTGGACCACCTCATCTTCCTCTGGGGATGGAGAGACTTTGTGTAACAGATGGCCTCCCTGGTGCTGACCAGTGGAGACTACATTTCTGGGGGAGCTTGGAACTAGTTAAATGAGGTATTGAGCCCCAGCTTGGTGACATGACCTAGCATAAGTGATTCTATTTTGGGCCCACATTTTTTTCCGAAACAGGTTGAAGGTGGTAAAAAGCCTGCCATGGGCTCACACACTTTTTCAGGTGTCTCACCTTAGTGTCGACTAAGATTGAGGCTGTTTGGGGTTAATATCTCCTATCATACCTTATCTACCGTCCCTTTCCTTCTTCACGGTGGAAGGAAAAGGTAGAATTAGAGAACCATGGGGCAGATCAGTAGCCATGTGCTCAAAAATTCATTCACATTACTATACATGTAAACATCAGGATTCTGTGCATCTGTTAAAAAGAATGAAGCAGCCTAACATCCTGATATGGAAAAACTCCAGGAAATATTAAGTGAAAAGCCAGAGGAGTGTGTTTATACACGTCAGTGTTAGTGTTTACTGCCTGCTCCCTCCACAGAGTCCGGGTGTCTGTGCAGAGAACTCCTGAGGGGCCGCAGAACACCTGCTGCATCTCCGACACAAGGTGTGACTGTCACACATGAGTGGAGAGCCTTTGCCTCAGACCAGCCTGGTCATCGCTGCTGGGGGATTGCCTTTCCTATTGTCTGATGTTTTTCTCCCGTAATGGTGAAACTCATTTCACTGAGCCTCTTTCATTTTATTGATTCATGTCCTTCCCTGAAATCTCTGACTCCTTCGATAGGCTTACAGTGCCCACCTTCATTCATGTTCAGCTTATCAAACACCAGTCTCCTGTGCCACGGATGAACACACTATGGACATCAGGGGCTGACCTTCGACACCTGTCTGCACTCAGGCCCGTATGTGAGTTGTCTGATTTCTTTTTAAGTAGTCTTATTTTTTACAATCAGAAAATAATCTATTGATAAATAATTTGCTGCCTGCTGCCTAAAATGTCCCTGCTTCCCTCCAAGGGCTCTCATTTCCTTCTTCTGGAGAGTGAGAAGCTTCCCAATGAAGTGGATTCTTTTTTGTCTGTCTACCTCTCTCTTATTTAGTTTCAGTAGCACAACAATGTGATTCCAGAATTCTGTACATTATTCAGGGCTCCCCACAAGAAGTGTTGCCATATGTTGCCCGTATGAGGTTCTTACGGTATCACTGACTATATTCCCTGTGCTGTATTTTTCATCCCCATGACTTCCTTACTTTATAACTGGAAGTTTGCATCTCCTAATCCCCATCCCCTATTTCCCCATTCCCTCCTGACCTCCTCTCTGACACCACCACGTTTGTTCTCTGTATTTAAAAGCCTATTTGCTCATCGATGGATAGATCATCTAAGCAGAAGATCAACAAGGAAGCCAGGGCTTGGAATGACATGTTGGACCAGATGGATTTCACAGATATATGCAGAGCATTTCATCCTAAAGCAGCAGAATACACATTCTTCTTGAGTGCATATGGAACCTTCTCCAGACTAGGTCACATACTGGGTCACAAATCAAGTCTCAACCAGTACCAAATATTAGGATTATTCCCTGCATCTTTTCAGACCACAATGCTTTGGAACTTGAACTCAATCACAAGAGAAAATTTGGAAGGAACACAAATTCTTGGAGGTTAAAGAGCGTCCTACTAAAGAATGAATAGGTCAACCAGGAAATTAAAAAATTTAAACAATTCATGGAAACAAATGAAAATGAAAAGACAACTCTTCAAAACCTCTGGGATGCAGCAAAGGAGGTCCTAGGACAGAAGTGTATAGCAATATAAGCCTTTCTCAAAAAACAAAATAAAACCAAATGCCTCAAATACACAATCTAACCTTACACATAAAGAATCTGGAGAAAGAACAGCAAATAAAGCCTAAATCCAGCAGGAGAAGAGAATAAAGATTAGAGTGGAAATCAATGTAATAGAAACTTAAGGAACAGTAGAACAGATAAATGAAACCAGGAGCTTATTGCTTGAAAGTATTAACAAGATTGATAAACCCCTAGCCAGACATATCAAAAAGAAAAGTGAAAGGACCCAAATAAATAAAATCATAAATGAAAGAGAAGAGATCACAACCAACAGTGAAGAAATATCAACAATTATAAGAACATATTATGAGCAACTATATGCCAACAAATTAGGCAATCTGGAAGAAATGGATGCATTCCTAGAAACCTATAAACTACCAAAACTGAAACAGGAAGAAATAGAAAACATAAACAGACCCATAACCAGAAAAGATATTAAAGAAATAATAAAAAATCTCCCAAACTAGAGTCCAGGATCAGACAGCCCCCCAAAGGAAATCTACTAAACATTTAAAGAAGAATTCATACCTATTATTCTGAAGCTCTTTCAAAAAATAGAAATGGGAGGAAAACTTCTAAACATTTTATATGAGCCCATCTTTACCTTGATCCCCAAACCAGACAAAGACTCCACCAAAAAGGAGAATTACAGACCAATATCCCTGATCAATATGGATGCCAAAAGTCTAACCTTGATACTAGCTAATAGGATCCAAAAGTACATTAAAATTATCCTTCACCATGACCAAGTGGGATTTATTCCTGGGCTGCAAGGGTGGTTCAACAACCACAAATCAATCAATGTGATACATCACATATATGAAAGAGAGGACAAGAACCATATGATCTTCCCAATAGTTGCAGAAAAAACATCTGACAAAGTACAGCATCCTTTCTTGATTAAAACACTTCACAGTGTAGAGATAGAGGGAACATACCTCAACATCATAAAAGCCATATATGAAAATCCCACAGCAAACATCATTCTCAAAAGGGAAAAAATGAGAGCTTTTCCTCTAAGGTCAGGAACATGACAGGCACACCCACTCTCACCACTCTTCAACATAGTATTGGAAGTCCTAGTCTCAGCAATCAGACAACAAAAAGAAATAAAAGGTATTCAAATTGGGAAAGAAAAAGTCAAACTCTCTCTCTTCACAGATGACATGAAGCTTTATGTGGAAAACCCATAAGACTCCACCCCAAAATTGCTAGAACTCACACAGGAATTCAGCAAAGTGGCTGGATAGAAAATCAATGCACAGAAATCACTTGCATTTCTATACAACAACAATGAAACTGAAGAAAGAAATTAAGGAATCAATACCATTTACAATTGCACCAAAAGCCATAAGATAGCTAGGAATAAGCCTAACCGAAGAGGTAAACGTTCTGTACTCTGAAAACTGTGGAACACTTATGAAAGAAATTAAGGAAGACACAAAGAAATGGAAAAATGTTCCATGCTCATGGATTGGAAGAACAAATATTGTTAAAATGTCATGCTACCCAGAGCCATCTACACCTTTAATGAAATCCCAATCAAAGTACCATCAACATTTTCCACAGAGCTTGAACAAAAATCCTAAAATTTGTGTGGAACCAGAAAAGACCCCGAATAGCCAAAGGAATGTTGAAAAAGAAAAACAGAGGTGGAGGCATCACAATTCTGGACTTCAATCTATAATACTCAAGTAGTAAAGCTGTACTCATTAAGATGTAATCATCAAGACAGTACGGTACTGGCACAAAAACAGACTCTCAGATCAATGGAACAGAATAGAGAACCCAGAAATGGACCCTCAGCTCTATTGAATCTTTGACAAAGTGGGGAAGACTATTCAATGGAAAAAAGACAGTCTCTTCAACAAATGGTGTTGGGAAAATTGGAAGCCACATGCAGAAGAAAAAACTGGACCGGTTTCTTACACCACACAAAAATAAATTTAAGAATGGATTAAAGACCTAAATGTGAGACAGGACTCGATCAAAAGCCCAGAGGAGAATGCAGGCAGCAATCTCTTCAACCTCAGCTGTAGCAAATTCTTGCTAGACTCATCTCCAGAGGCAAGGGAAGCAAAAGCAAAAATGACCTATTGGGACTTCATCAAGAGAAGAAGCTTTTGCATAGCAAAGGAAACAGTCGACAAAAATCAAAAGACAACCTACAGAATGGGAGAAGATATTTGCAAATGCCTTATCGGGTAAAGGGCTGGTACCCAAAATTATAAAAAACTTACCAAACTCAACACCTAAAGAACACATCATCCAATCAAGAAATGAGCAGAAGTCATGAGCAGGCATTTCTCCAAAGAAGACATACAAACAGCCAACAGACACATGCAAAAAATGCTCAGCGTCACTCAATATCAGGAATATACAAATCAAAACCACATGAGATACCACTTCACACCAGTCAGAATGGCTAAAATTAATTAGTCAGGAAACAACCAATGTTGGCAAGGATGCAGAGAAAGGGGAATCTTCTTACGTTGCTAATGGGAATGCAAGTTGGTGCAGCCACTCTGGAAAACAGTATGGAAATCCCTCAAAAAGTTAAAAATAGAGTTACCTGATGACTCAGCAATTGCACTACTAGGTATTTACCCCAAAGATACAAATGTAGGGACACCTGCACCCCGATGTTTATAGCAGCAATGTCCACAATAGCCAAATTATGGAAAGAACCCAGATGTCCATCAACAGATGAATGGATAAAGAGGTGTGGTAAATGTTGAACAAAAAAAAAAATCCAGACTGGAAAGGAATGCTATCTGTATCTTCTGGTGTTTATATTAAATTTCAATAATTGTTTTTGAAAAAAATTCATTATTAGAACAAATTATATAATTCATTTTAAGACTTTTGCAAGTATAGTATTATTTCCATTCCATGAAATACAAACTTACCCAGCAGAATCCAAACTCAGGTGTTTTAATTCTAAAGCTTATGTTTGCAAGCATATGTATTTGGAGATCCACATCTCTCTGATTAACCAGTACCAAAAATTAGGATTAGAGTTATGTTTACCAGATGATGATTTTGTTATCCTATAATGAAGAAAAATGCATAATTCTGTTATATTGTATGGAGGCTATCCACAAAACAGTAGCACTTTCCATGTAACTATAATAAGAAAATATTTTGAAAATGGGTAATGACATTTTTATATATTAGTTTGAGTTGGTTATTATGAAAATTGCATATTCTATAACATATTAACATTTCATTAATTTTCTTCATTTTTCTTCATGTCTACAGTCCAAGTAAAATGAATGCATTAATATTATTCTTCCAAAATTTTCTTGTTTTCATATTTTCTTCTTCTCTATAGCAATATTAAAAAAAATTGGTTTGGCAGTTCGACCATCCATCACCCATGGATGATCGTTACTGTTTTGAAAGACCAATCCATGATACATATGATAAGGAACTCAGAAATGTCTATCCAAAATAAAGAATTTTTACTTAATCATTATAAAAGCTTTTATTACTTTTTTAAAATGCAAGTTGTACATTCTTTCACACAATCCTTAATTTTCAAAATGAAATGAGAGAGTTAGATCTTAATCTAACACTAAATTTAGAGTAAAGTTGAAAACCACTTTTACAGGTCAAAAATTTCACCAGTGTCTGTAATTCTGACTTAAAACTAACATTTGAAACTTTTCTTATGTTAATAAGGACATATTACTATTGACAATAGTAACATAACAAGGCTTTAAAGAAGTATCCAGTAACTGTGACATTTATTTCTCCAGACACTGTGACTAAATCAATATATTTTTCTACTATGTTTCTAAGAATTGGGGTTTTAGAAAGAATTTAAGTGATTGACATGAAGGAAATAAATAACAGAAACTCCAAATTTGGGTTTCTAGTCCCCACACCATTGTTTAACTGAATAAACCCCACTTCAGTGCATTTCTGTATTGGTGGATACCAATGGTTTAGACAAGGTGTCATAAACTCATTTCTCTCTGCCACTCCCTGCTAAATACAACTATAAAACTGGAATTAATGGAAGACACAAGGAAAGGAGAATGCTAGAAGGTGGAAAGAAATAGACAAAATGTTTTGGATCCTGGAATTAAGACCAAAGAATGAGAGTGCATCTTATATCCCCAGCCCTGCAGAAGAAAGTGACCTAGACCTGCTGCTTCCTAACACTCAACCTGGCAATAGGAGGTGGCTCAGGTAAGTCAGTCATTCTTCCTCCCTGTTGAAGAGAATCCTGTTCAGCAACACCAGACAAACCTTACATGGTGCTCCATCAGGAGACTGGCCAAAATAAGCAGCCAGAGGAAATGCTGCTCCTCCAACCAGGACGCACCAGAGGAAGGTGGGACCAGTGAAGGGCATCCCATGATAAGAGCATTGGACCCAGGAAAACTCTGTTTCCTTGAGGGCATGAAACTCACATCCCCAACCCCAAGAGACACTGATAGAATAGATTTTAGAATGTTATATTCACATAATTTAGTAGTAAAAGTTTAAAAACTACAGATAAATGAGTAATATCAATGAATTGCAAGAAATAGCATATGGGAATGAAAACAGCATATGGGAGTGAAAATGCATGCTGCATGATTCCATGTATATGATGCTCAAAACAAACCAAGAGACTCTTTAATATTAAAAGTCAGGACAGTGGTTAAAAAGGAGGGAGCAGAAATGACAGGAGAACACATAGGAACAGGAGTGGGGCTGCTGGAGGTGGCAAAGTCCTGTTCGTGATCTGATTTGTAATTACATGCTTCTGTTTACTTTTCATCAATCTGTATAATCCTGATGCTTAGTTTTCTTGATGTATGGCGAATTAAAAAGTGAAGTTTATTTTAGAAAAAAAAGTTTACAGAAACTTGGTTGTCTATGAAAAGGAAGAACTGGAAATTATCAAATGTGCATCAACAGCATAAAATATAAATAAAATACCATAAAGTCAAATAATGGAATATTAATTGATTTTTAAATAAATAAACTACAAATATGTGCAAAAATATAATATTGACTAAAATAAGCTTTTAATAAAATGCTGGAAACATTTAAAATCTTACCATTTCCTCTTTATCATCTATGTAGACCACAGTAGAGTTCTTAGAAGTACAGGCTACCCAAACTCTCATTCTATGTTTGTTTGTTTGTTTGTTTTTCAAAATTAAAGTAATAACAATTAGAATATGTTAACCACTCCTTTGGACAATGACTACAATGATACACCGAAGAAAGATTATGAAATATTATCCAAAAACAATTTGAATTTTAAAAAATGAAAATTAATTTACCTATTTGCAACAGTTATAAACATCATCTGTACATAACATGGCTATACACCCTCACAGGCTACTGCATACACAACAACACACACACATTCACAGAGAAGGGTCAGTCTTGTTTGTTTCACAAACAAAAATACCCATCTTTTCGTGTCCTGAAAGTCAATGAATAAAACCACATTTTTTAGAATTGTAAGTGTCTTTATCACTTATATTACAGAAGGAGGAAATTTGAGCCAATTGGCAACAATGGATATAATAATTTTAAATGGGTATTTCCTCATATTGTTACATAAGAGGGAATTGACTTCTGTAATCATTATTTATGAGCATTCATTGCCTAATTTAATAATTTATGTTTCCTCAAAAAAAATTTATCATTTTCGCCTAGCCTAAGCTGGATACAAAATAGAAACTGTACTACAAATATCAGAACTTTGAAAATCATTATATACTTTTATGGATCCTTGTTACCAGGAAGAAATTATTCTGCTCCAGTATTTATTACAGTAGCTAAAAAAATTAAAGTAATTCCTATAAAAATGAATACTAATCTCAATAAATCTTAGTAATTTTGGTTTCTTAGCTTGAAATTTGGTGTATTGCTTTGGATTGGAATAATCTGGAATAAAATAGATTTTACCAAGAAAAAAATTAATAAAGTAATGAAGATTTTGGGGAAAAGTATTTCAAAAGCCCAAAAGACCAAACTTCACCATCTTTTACAATATCATTTTTAGCTAATTTCATGAATTAATTTGTATTTCTCAGAAAGGTCTTTTGGTATCTTAAGGCATGTCTTTGAGTTATAAAATCTGAATATATATGTATGATATTCTAATATATATGATTTTCTCTATAGTCATTCTGTTATTCAGAATAAAATTCTGAACAACCATTCCACATTTAGTCTAAAAGGATATATTAAAATGAAAGTTCTATTCTGTAATATTATGAAATATTTAGAGGCACTGACAATCATTAAAATGAAAAGTTCCCATATAATCTTTCAAAAATTTACTTACAGGGCATAATAGCTATCATTGTTACCACAGTGGACATCAAGATAAGGCAGATTATTGCTAGGAAGTCATCAATGAGTTTTTCTAGAGATGATGGTAAATCTGCAGGAAGAAAAATGAAACACTGAGAAAGAATGGATGGAGACAATTATTTATAAAGCTTACATACAAGAGAACCCAAATGCATAGGGGATCAGATATATAAACTTGGACCCAAAACCCATATCTACCATTGTAATCTTCTGTCAAAATATGCTATTGCATAATGCTTCAGGAGTGGTTGGTCAAAGACGACAAATTACAGCAATGCCTGAACAAAGTTAGTCCCCAGGAGTGACTAAATAAATTACATTTATTTAGTGGCTTACATTTATTTATTAAAGGGGTTACCAAATGCTAATAGCCCACCATTGACCAAAAGCCTTGTTGATAACATGAAGAGTTGATTAACACATATTGTGTATGTTATATGTATTATGTATTAATATTCTTACAATTAAGTAACTAGAGAAAAAAATATTATTAAGAAAATCATAAGGGGGCGCCTGGGTGGCTCAGTCAGTTAAGCGTCTGCCTTTGACTCAGGTCATGATCCTGGGTCCTGGGACAGAGCCCTACATCAGGCTCTGTGCTAAGTGTGGAGTCTGCTTGAGATTCTCTCTCACCCTTTCCCTCTGACTGTCCCTGGGTTTCTCTTTCTCTCTCTCTCAAATAAATTTTTAAAAAAATAATAAAAGTCCTTTGTCTATAATTAAGTTTAAATGAGCAGTTTACAAAAACTACTACATCCTTTTATTGAAAATCAAGCTGCTTTTATTCAATCCAGGTAAATATATAAGGAATTATGTTTGGCCTTTATCATGCAATAAATTTCTTTTAAAGAATTTATAAAGGTTGAGCAAAATATAACAATATATTAGTATATCTCCTTGTACTGATTATAAAATCCAAAGTTAAATATTCCTTGTCATGATGTTTTGTGGGTTTCACTTTAAATTATTTTGATTTACAAACCCAATGACTAATGTGTGTATGCACTGGACTAATTTCTGACAGACAATAATTTGAATACTTTAAGAAATCTTCCAATGTATTTTATATTTTATGTATATACTTTATCCTGAATTATTCAAATAAAAACACCAATGTGCTCTGTGATTTGATTACATATAGTTGTACCTCGGGTGTATCCCATCCAGCATTTGAAATCCCCCACTAAATAGGGTGGCTAGTAGAAAGAAAGGAGAATAGTGACACCTACCTTTCATCAGCCAGAAAGTCAGGTTTTTTGAGGGAGGCCAAGTTACTCTCATACGGGCCTACTATAGCAGGGGTATGAAAGGAAAAACTTGACAACATAAATCCAGGACAAGAATACACATTACCTGTGACCTTCACAGATTGCCATATGAAAGCCCAGAGTGAAGCAAGCATGGAAAAAGTAGATTTCTCATCAGTGGATCCATTAAGGTTTGAACAGGAAATTCTCACACCTGTCTATTTGAAGTCAGTTTATTTTATCACACACTTTCAGAATGTAGGACACTTTGGGCTCTATTGAAAGGGCAAATGGACCTTTAAGTATGTCTTTCAGATTCGCCATTTCAAATGCCTCTGAAAAACTCTTTTCATATTGTACAATATTTGGGGGGATGGAGGCTTGATCACCCATGTGGTTAACTTGTTTCTGTCTTAATCACAAACACTGCAAACTTAGAGCATCTTAAGTTTTGCTTTTAAAACTATTGCTGAATCTTGACATTATATATCTTTTCCTCATAGCCTCATTATTGCGTTTCTACCATCATGGAAAAAGTTCTAAAAATCATAATCCCATTATCAACATGTATTTAATGATATTTGCTACTAATTATTTTGGAATTACTACATTCTCATCCAAATTACACTTGGCACAAAATCTAGCATTTCCAAAATAGCATCTCTATTCTTCAGTCCCAGTTCTTGCACTCAATTTTATTTTTTTTAGATAAATGATTTAATCTACAGATTTCCTCTAATAAAAATAAATGTCCCATAGAAGGATATAATATAAATAATATTGAACTATATTACCAGGCCAGAGGTTGAGATATTTAATAACTGCTCATTATATCATTCGTTAATTCATCTCCCAATTATGATTAACAACTTACAATTTATACCAAACTTTTTCTCCAGACCTATGAGAGGTATGAGAGGTAAAAATACTCAGACTTAATTAAATGTATGTTTGATATGCATTAATTAATTCCTAATAATTACTAAGATTTTATAAGGTAGCCAGGTCTCTTATTCACTGAAGAGAGACAGTCACTGGAATACAGTGGTTTAGTCTACTTGAGGAAAATATAGAAATAATTACAAGTAATTGTGTAAGGGTAGAGATAGGGATGTGCACCTTGAAAGAGAACCACAAAATCAAATTCTGGCATGGGTTGGCCTAGGGTAGAGGTTAAGAACAGTTTTGTTTTAAGAGATAGTATCTGATTTGAGTCCTAAAAAATTATTAAGCATTAATGGCATAATTTAGGGGAAGAGCAAACAAAACAAAGAAAACCACATGAAATCATGGACAAAACAAGTAGTCCTCATGGAAGCATTCACCATTAGGACAGCAGTGAGAGGAAATGAAGACAGAAACATGGAGGGGGGTAAAGAACAATCCTGTATTTTTTTTTTTAAGATTAAATTCTTTTTTTTAATTTTTAAAAAGATTTTATTTATTTATTTGGCAGAGTGAGAGATAAGTAGTGAGAGAGGGAACACAAGCAGGGGGAGTGGGAGAAGAAGAAGCAGGCTCCCAGCGGAGGAACCTGATGCGGGGCTCGATCTCAGAACGCCAGGATCATGCCTTGAGCCAAAGACAGATGCTTAACGACTGAGCCACTCAGGCGCCCCTAATTCTTTATTTTAGAGAGAGAACATGTAAGCAGGGGGAGGGGGGAGATAGAGATGGAGAGAGATGGAGAGGGAGAGAGAATCCTCAAGCAGACTCCCTGCTGAGTGCAGAGCCCTGGATGCAGGGCTTGAATTCATGACCCTGAGACATGAACTAAGCTGAAATCAAGAGTTGGATACTCAACTGACTAAGCCACCTAGTCACGCACCCCCAATCCTGTATCTCTTTAAGCAGCTTTATTATTATCCATAGGCAATGGTTATGCAATGTTTGCATAAATCATCTGATATTGACTGATTTGAGTTTTAAATATACCACTGGTTGTTGTAGAGAAATGAAATTGACCTCTAAGAAAAGCTAGGAAGATATGAGTTGCAAGGCACCAGAAGCAATTCAAGAGATGTATGATAAGAGTGTTAATGAGGGATATCATGATGGAAATATAAACATATTCAATAATTATAGTTAATAATAATAAACAATAGATTTAGGAGTGATGCTACCAAGGCTTAATAAGTGACTGAACTTTAGGAGATGAAAAGGAAAGAGGACACAAAAAAAATCAAGAAAAATATTGGCGGAGTGCCTGGGTGGCACTGTTGGTTAAGTCACTGACTTCGGCTCAGGTCATGATCCCGGGGTCCTGGGATCGAGCCCCACATCTGGCTGCTTGCTCAGTGGGGAGCCTGCTTCTCCATCTGCCTGCCGCTCTCCCTGCTTGTGCTCTCTCTCTCTCTGTGTGTCAAATAAGTAAATCTTGAAAAAAGAAAAAAATTGGCATTTCTTGGGAGCTGATTGGTACTGGAGGTAGAGATTACTTAACATTTGCATATGTTTAACATGAGGTGCCCATCCTCAGAGTTTGGAAATTCATCCTACACAACCTGAAGTTAACAGGTTACACATTAAAAGACAGCTTTCAAATGACTAGAGTGGACCCATTCTGTTGTATGGAAAACAAGTTGTCTGAGCCTCTGACAACGATGTTGAATTAAACCTTGAAATCTGTAGATAAAGATTTCAAAACCTTGACTCTAGATGGAATCTATCTGTTCAGGTCTGATTAAAAAACAAACAAACAAACAAAAAAAGAGACACACCTGTATGACTTCTTCCTAAGTCTTAGTACAGAAATAAAGGTTCTAAGTTAACAATCTCTGTTAAATACATCAGTATAAGTTAAATACATCAATTTTCACATGATTTTCATAAAAATCCCATTTTATTTTATTTTTTTTCAAGGAACCATGTTTATTTTTTATTTTTTTAATACTAATTTTTTATTATGTTATGTTAGTCACCATACAGTACATCACTAGTTTTTGATGTAATGTTCCCTGGAACAATTACTTGCATATAACACCCAGTGCACCATGAAATATGTATCCTTCTTAATATCCATCATGGGCCTATCCCAATCCCCACCCCCTCCTCCCTGAAGCCCTCAGTTTGTTTCCCAGAGTCCATAGTCTCTCATGGTTCATTCCTCCTTCTGTTTACCCCCCCTTCATTCTTCCCTTCCTTCTTCTACTGATCTTCCTATTTCTTATGTCCCATAAATGAGTGAAACCATATGATAATTGTCTTTCTCCGCTTGACATATTTTGCTTAGCATAATCTCCTTCAGTCCCGTCCATGTTGCTGCAAATGTTGTGAAACTGTTCTTTCTGATGGCTGAGTAATATTCCAACGTACATATGGACCACATCTTCTTAATCCAGTCATCTGTTGAAGGGCATCTCGGCTCCTTCCACGCTTTGGCTATTGTGGACAATGCTGCTATGAACATTGGGGTGCATATGGCCCTTCTCTTCACGACGTCTATATCTTTGGGGTAAATACCCAGTAGTGCAAATGCTGGATCATAGGGTAGCTCAATTTTTAACTTTTTAAGGGACCTCCACACTGTTTTCCAAAGTGGCTGTACCAACTTGCATTCCCACCAACAATGTAAGAGGGATCCCCTTTCTCTACATCCTCTCCAACATTTGTTGCTTCCTGCCTTGTCAATTTTTGCCATTCTAATTGGCGTAACGTGGTCTCTCAATGGGTTTTGATTTGAATTTCCCTGATGGCTAATGANTGGTATCTCAGTGTGGTTTTGATTTGAATTTCCCTGATGGCTAAAGATTTTGAACATTTTTTCATGTGTCTGTTAGCCATTTGTATGTCTTCATTGGAAAAGTGTCTGTTCATATCTAGAGCCCATTTTTTGATTTGTTTATTTGTTTCTCATGTATTGAGTTTGAGAAGTTCATTGTAGATCTTGGATACCAGTCTTTTATCTGTGGTGTCATTTGCAAATATCTTCTCCCATTCTGTGGGCTGCCTCTTAGTTTTTTTGACTCTTTCCTTGGCTGTGCAGAAGATTTTTATCTTGATGAAGTCCCACAAGTTCATTTTTTCTTTTGTTTCTCTTGCCTTTGGAGATGTGTCATGAAAAAAGTTGCTGTGGCCTATGTCAAAGAGGTTGCTGCCTATGTTCTCCTCTATGATTTTGATGGATTCCTGTCTCACATTGAGGTCTTTCATCCATTTGGAGTTTATCTTTGTGTATGGTGTGAGAGAGTGGTCAATTCTTTTGCATGTAGCTGTCCAATTTTCCCAGCACCATTTATTGAAGAGACTGTCTTTTTTCCACTGGATGCTTTTTCCTGCTTTGTCAAAGATTAGTTGCCCAAAGAGCTGAGTGTCCATTTCTCGGTTCTCTATTCTGTTCCATTGGTCTATGTGTCTGTTTTTGTGCCAGTACCATGCTGTCTTGGTGATCACAGCTTTGTAGTATAGCTTGAAATCTGGCAACGTGATGCCCCCAGCTTTGTTTTTCCTTTTCAACAATTCTTTGGTGATTCAGGGCCTTTTCTGGTTCCACACAAATTCAAGGGCAGTTTGTTCCAGTTCTTTGAAAAATGTCATTGGTATTTTGATCGGGATGGCATTGACAGTGTAGATTGTTCTGGGTAGCATAGACATTTTAACTATGTTTATTCTTCCGATCCATGAGCATGAAATATTTTTCCATCTTTTTGTGTCTTCTTCAATGTCTTTCATAGTGATTTGTAGTTTCTAGAATATGGATCCTTTACGTTTCTAGTTAAGTTAATTCCGAGATAACATATGATTTTTGGTGCTATTGTAAATGGAATGGATTTCCTAATTTCTCCTTCTTCAGTCTCATTGTTCGTGTATAGAAATGCAAATGATTTCTGAGCATTGATTTTGTATCCCGCCACATTATTGAATTGCTCTATAAGTTCTAGTAGTTTGGGGGTGGAGTCTTTTGGGTTTTCTATATAGAGTATCATGTCATCTGCGAAGAGAGACAGTTTGACTTCTTTGCCAATTTGATTACCTTTTATCCTTTTTTGTTGTCTGATTGCTGTTGCAAGGACTTCTAGTACTATGTGGGCATCCTTGTCGTGTTCCTGATCTTAAGGGAAAGGCTTTCAACTTTTCCCCATTGAGAATGATATTCACTGTAGGTTTTTCATAGATGGTTTTTATGAAATTGAGGAATGTACCCTCTATCCCTACACTCTGAAGGGTTTTAATCAGGAAAGGATGCTGTATTTTGTCAAATGCTTTTTTTGCATCAATTGAAAGGATCATATGGTTCTTGACTGTTTTCTTGTTGATATGATCTATCACACTGATTGATTTGTGAATGTTGAACCACCCATGCACCCCAGGGATGAATCCCACTTAGTCTTGATGGATAATCCTTTTAATGTACTGTTGGGTCCTATTAGCTACGATCTTGTTCAGAATTTCGGCGTACATATCATCAGGGATATCAGTCTGTAATTCTCCTTTTTGATGGGGTCTTTGCCTGGTTTGGGGCTCAAGGTAATACTGGCCTCATAGAATGAGTTTGGTAGTGTTCCTTCTGTTTCTATTTTTTGAAACAGCTTCAGAAGAATAGGTATTATTTCTTCTTTGAATGTTTGGTAGAATTCCCTGGGGAATCTGTTAGGCCCTGGACTCTTGTTTTTGGGGAGGTTTTTGATCACTGCTTCAATCTCTTCATAATTAATCAGTCTGTTCAAATAATCAATTCTTCCTGTTTCAGTCTTGGTAGTTTATGGGTTTCCAGGAAGGCATCCATTTCTTCCAGGTTGTTTAATTTATTGGCATAAAGCTGTTGATAAAAGTTTCTAATGATCCTTCCTATTTCATTGGTGTTGGTTGTTATCTCTCCCCTTTCATTCATAATTTTATTAATTTGGGTCCTTTCCCTATTCTTTTGAATAAGTTTGGACAGTATCGATCTTATTTATTCTTTCAAAGAACCAGCTTCTAGTTCTGTTGATCTGCTGTACTGTGCTCCTGGTTTCTAATTCATTGATCTCTGCTCTAATCTTGATCACCTGCCTTCTTATGCATGGATTAGGCCTGTTCTTCTGTTCCAGCTCCAGCTTCTTGAGGTGAGAATATAAAAACTGCATTTTAGATTTTTCTATTCTTTTGAGTGAGGCTTGTATGGCTATCTATTTTCCCCTAAGGACTACCTTTGCAGTGTCCCATAGGTTTTGGACCAATGTGTTTTCATTTTTGTTGGTCTCCAAAAACTGTTTAATCTCCTTCTTAATTACCTGGTTTACCCAATCATTCTTGAGCAGGATGGTTCTTAGTTTCCAAGTGTTTGAGTTTCTTCTGGATTTTTCCTTGTGATTGAGTTCCAGTTTCAAAGCACTGTGGTCTGAGAATATTCAGGGAATAATCTCAGTCTTTTGGTATTGTTTTGTGACCCAGATATGGTCTCTTCTGGAGAAAGTTCCATGTCCATTTGAAAAGAAAGCATTCTGCTGTTCTGGGGTATAGTGTTCTGTATATATCTATGAGGTCCATCTGGTCCAGTATGCCATTCAAAGCTCTTGTTTCTTTGTTGATTTTCTGCTTAGGTGATCTGTCTGTTGCTGAGAGTGGAGTGTTGAGGTCCCCTACTATTAATGGATTATTATCTATATGTCTTTTTATTCTGGTTAAAAGTTGGCTTGTGTATCTAGCTGCTCCCCTGTTGAGGGCATAGATATTTATAATGATCATATCCACTTGTTGGATATATCCTTTACGAATAACATAGCGTCCTGTATCTCTAACTACAGTCTTTAGTTTAATATAATGTGCCTGATATGAGAATTCCTACCCCACTTTCTTTTGAGGTCCATTGGCATGAAAAATGGTTTTCCATCCCTTCACTTTCAGTCTGGATGTATCTTTAGGTTCAAGATGAGTCTCTTGTAGACAGCATATGGATGGGTCACATCTTTTTATCCAATCTGCAACCCTGTGGCACTTTATGGGAGCACTTAGGCCATTCACATTGAGAGTGATTATTGAGAAATATGATTTTAATGATGTCATGTTGCCTGTGAAGTCTTTTTCCTATAGATTGTAAATTTCTGTCTGGATCACTCTTGTGGACTTTTTACTTTTATAGAACCCCCCTTAATATCTCCTGTAGGGTTAGTTTGGTGGTTATGATTTTGGTCAGTTTCTGCTGATCCTGGAAGGTCCTAATATCTCCATCCATGCTGAATGACAGCCTTGCTGGGTAAAGGATCCTTGGCTGTATGTCTTTCTCGGATAGAGCTTTGAAAATATGCTGCCAACCCTTCCTATCCTGCCAGGTCTCTGTAGACATGTCTGACATTATTCTGATATTTTTACCTCTGTATGTAAGGATTTTCTTCACCCTGGCTGCTTTCAATACTGTATCCTTGGATCTAATATTTGCGAATTGCACTAAGATGTGACATAGTGTAGGTCTGTTGTGACTGACCTTGGGAAGGGTCCTCTCTGCCTCTTGGACAGGAATGCTTGTTTCCTTTGCCAGATTAGGATGTTTTCAGCTACAATTTGTTCAAATATCTCTTCTAGACCTCTCTCTTTCTCCACCCCCTCTTGGATGCTGATGATTCTGACTTTGGAACATTTCAATGACTCAGGAATCTCCCATAATCTACATTCTTGAGATTGAATTTTTTTGAGGCAAGTTTCTGTTTTAACTTTCTCTTCTACCATCTCATCCTCCAATTCACCGATTCGTTCTTCTGCCTCATTCACCCTGGCCATCAGAGCATCTAGTTTAGACTGCATTTGATTCATAGCATTTTTAATTTCTGCCACATTCGCTCTCATTTCCACCCTTAGAGATTCTATATTCTTGTTAATATTTTTGTTAATATTTTTTTCAAGTCTACACATCATCTTGATCATTGTTACTCTGAACTCCATTTCTCACAATTTGATTATATCCATATCCATCAGTTCTGTGGCAGAGGCCACAGACTCAGTATCTTTTCTTTGCAGGAGGGGGGGATTTCTCCTCCTCGTCATTCTGATGAGGAGAGGTTGCAGGGATACCCAGAGCCCAAATTATTCACCAGGACCCAGGCAGTGTGCACTTATTTTATAGGGACCTTAGGGATGTAGGCTTCCTGATTTTTCAGCCTGCCTTCTGGGGAAGGGGCCTGCTGCACTGATATTCAGGCAACCCTGTTTGGGTAGAGTCTCCATTTCCCCTGCGAGGGGGGATGGGGATGGGCACAATGTGAGGTGGTATTTCCAGGCTTTTGTTCTGGTGGCTTTCCCTGGCAGTTTTCTGTGCCTCTTCTGAGAGTCAGAGCAGCAGTGGCCTAATCCTAGCCTTTGTCTCAGAACAGAGAGATCGCAGTCTGCTCTCCACTGAGCTCTCCTGGCCACTTTAACTCTGTTTCTGTCGGTGCTGCTAATAACCCTGCAGTGTCCCGGGTTGTGCGCCCCACAGCCACTCTCCCAGCCCGCGCTTCCAGGGCTGGCATTTCTCTGTCCTTTGTGCTTCTAACACCATCAGCCACCCCCGGTTCCCGTGCGCACTTCCAAGCTCCCTGTTTCAGTGTGGTTCACGCGCACTCTGGAGCGCCAGTTTTCAGTTTGGACACACGCAGGCTCCTGAGCTCCCAGTTTTAGTCTGGTTCCATTGAGTGCTCTGGAGCTCTGGTTTTCAGTCTGGTCGTGCGTGTTCCCAGGCTCATGGTCTCAGTCTGCTTTCTCACGGGTGCCGGTCCGTGAGTCCGGCCGTTCCCCAGTGCAGGTGGCTACTGCTTCCTGGTGCCCGAGTGCAGTGGCTCACTCCCCCTTCTATTTATCTTCCAATATCTGTGCCCAGATTCATGGCTCCCTGCTTTGTACCTCAGCACTCAGCGCTGGAGATGTTCATTTGTAGATCCAGATGTATCTTCCTGCATCTCAGGCTGATTCCATGGGTGTTCAGGATGGTCTGGTAGATATCCAGCTCGACTCAGGGGACCAGCTGAAACAGGGGTCCCCTACTCCTCCGCCATCTTTTCTCCTCCCCCCAAAATCCCATTTTAAACCCTGCTAAGATCTGAAGTATTTTATGAGGAAAATGGCCAACACAAAATTGTACAAAAGCTTTTTGAAATCTGAGCATTCAGATTAATATGTATTTAGGTCTATAAATTCTATGTCCTCTAACAAAATGTATTTCAATAATTACAATTTTCTTTTTCAATTAAGCATCAGAAGTAAATAAATTTCCCAATAATAAGACTATATTCAATTGAAATATCAGTAGAGTTTAAACTGAATTGTATTTCATTAATTAAATTTCCCCACTTTTCTGGTCTTAACACAATCATTCAAGGATAAGCAAAAATTCACCCTTTTTATAAGAGAATAGGGTGCTTTGCCATTTTTTCCCTGAGGTTATAATGGCACATACCACTCCTTTATGTGTCTCATCTTTTATTAGTCCTTTAAAATAGCAAAGACTTTCCCCAAACTTCCCGTTTGCACACACCTCTCTCTCTTTCATTTCTGATTTCCTTTCTTCCCCCCAACCTTGGTCAATCTACCTAGAGATTTATCAATGTTATTAGTCTTTTTAAAAAACTTGCTTTCGGTTTACTATATTTCTGATTTATTTTCTATTTGCTTTCATCTTATTTTCATTACACGTTGTTCTGTGTTTAATTTTTAGTCTTTATTGTATTTACTTACTTGGAAGCTTAGTTAACTAATATGAAACCTAATAATTAAAGTGATAGAATTCCCTATAATAATAGGTGAGTAAAAATGGAAAGAGGGAAGAATAGTACTTTTTCCTACTTTATTTGCTCCTTAACTTGTGAGTTTTTGGTTCAGGTGTCCAATTTTTGTTTTTGGATATTTAAATCAGTCTAGAGTGTTGTTTTACAGCTTTCTTACATTTCACGTATGGCTTTTATGGGAGAATTTTCATCAGCTGAAATGTTTGATTATCATTGCCTATGTTCTTCATGTAATATCTTAAAATATGTGAAACATACTTTTTATGGAGTGAAGTAGTAGGGTGGATGCTTTTTTGGATTCCTAGGTCAAGAGTGGCCTCTTCTGTCAAGAGAATGCAATGCAGCACTTTCAATAAGTAGATTTTGGAGAGGAAAAAAGGTATTTATTTTTTTGTTTGTTTTTTAATGTCATTTTGTCCAACATATCCTAACACTCTCCCCACGTGACATGCATATACCTGCTTCTTTTTTGACTAACTCGGATTATAAAATGCATTTTTATGATCAATAACTATTGATTTCTCCTTACCCAAACAAGCATGCAAATTCAATGCTTTCACGTACAACTTCAGTTAATTTTCTAGGTCACTACAGTGGGCATAGATTCTAGGAGGTAGTAAAGAATCCGTTTTACTTATTCATTTGCTAGAATCACATCTTATCTGAATTCAAATACCCTGATTAAAATAGGTATTATTCCTCCACCGTTGCCAAGTGGAAGAAAAAAAAAATCTAAAAATCTGGTCCCTGTCTAGCATTTATGTTAGTTACAGAATAGCAAAAACACCTTCAATATTACCAAGCAGAGAGTTTTAGTTAAATTTACACATTCATCTCCTTCTCTTTTTTTCATCTCTTCAGTCTTGACCAGAAAGTGTCATTCTAGCAATAGGTATCCTATCCAATATTTAGTCCTCTGTTATTTCTCTATCTATTGTTATACAGTCTTTTAAATATTTAAAGAAAGATTAAAAACTACACTATTGTGAGATTCTTCTCAAGATTCTTATCATCCTATGCCATTGTCTGTTACTTCACAATATTTCCCCAGTGCCTCAGAAAGTGTATACAGTACGCCCCCCCGTTCCCATGGTTTTGCTTTCTGTGGTTTCAGTTACCCATGGTCAACTGCAGTCTAGAAGCTGATGGTCCTCCCTCTGACATTGTCAGAAGGTCAATAGTAAATTAACACTAAGTTACAATGCCTACATCAATCACCTCACTTCATCTCATCATGCAGGCCTTTTCCCATCTCAAATCAACACGAGAAGAAGGATGAGTACAATACAACAGGATATTCTGAGACACATGCACATAGCTTTTATTATTGTATATTATTATAATCTTTCTATTTTATTATTAGTTATTGTTATTAATCTCTTACTTCACCTAATTTATAAATTGAACTTAATTATAGGTATCAAAAATAAGAAAAACAGTATATATAAGATTTGGTATTTATCCCCCCGCAGATAAGGGGGAACTGTACATGACTGAGATCTTCATTATTTTTTTACAGATATACAAGACATATTTAGATGTTAAGAATATTAACTCATGTCTATGATGCCACTTTAAATATATTTTTCCATTTATTCTTGTCTTACTTTTAAAGATTAATTTTTGCCAGTTTAAGTATAAGCCATCACAAATTTCCTGAAAATTTTTCTGTCATTTTTGCTTTAAAAAATCCTTCACATTCTGATTCAGTTACTACACTGTCACTATATTTTTTGGTTTATATTTCTCATTCTACTTTCATCTTTTGAGTATATTTTGGTATATAGTATGTAGGGAATATGTAAATCCATAATTTTCCAAATTATACAATTGTTATGAAACAAACTGTCCTTTCTTAAATTATTTGAAATGCCACTTGAATAAGAACAATAATACTCATATTTTTACAAATCTATGTTTCATTTTAAAATATGACAGTAAAAGGTCTTAACTCCATCAAATTTTCACTTATTATTATTATTCTTTTTACTTATTTCACTTTCATCCAGATGGACTCTAAACCAAACTCCTAACTAGTTTATATTAAATTGATATTTAAGTCATGAAAGCCAAGTGTGTGGATTTGTCTACATAAAACACTTATCATTTCCTTGACTCTCAGGTAACATGATAAAAGAAGTCCAGTGAGAGTTCTCTAACATAGTTAAGATGGGTTCACTAAATCAGCAAGAGACTAAACGAGGATGTAAAATAGTGCTTTCCAATGCATGTTTTCATGATGCCTCACATTCTGCTATGGCTATATATAAACAATAATCAGAAGACTTATTGAGTGGTAAGAACTATTTCAATCACTTTGATCCAGTGCATTAATAGTTAAGAGTAAAGTAAATATTCCCAGCCCTCATTAAACTAAAGCTTATTAAAACGAATCCGTAGCCCCCACATGAGTCTTAATCCACCAATAATTACCTACAACATTTGCTCCCTAGCTTTGAATATTTGTTCTTACTCATTTTCTTTTCTTAATTGAAAGCTCAAATAGAAATTTTTTTAAAATGTGGTTTTTTTTTCATATTAAACATTCATTTGTAGTGGGATGATTTTAGTTATTCAATCTGTTCTATCACCAGAATAATAAATTTTAGCATTTTTTATCCGTTAGCACAGAACATATGTAAATGTCTTAGAGTTTAGAAAAATGAAATAAAAATAATAAAAAGAAATGTAAAGAGTTTAACATCATTGAGACGTTTTCAATTTGTTCAAAACAAAGAGGAAATCATCTAGGGTCATATACTTTCTTTTGTCTCTATATGGGGTTAAATTATTAAGTATACTTATTATGCTTACCTTACAATAAGTGTTAAATATAAGGAATATGGTAAGTGAAGCATAATAATGTAGGAGATAATAAATTTAATTTTAGCCACCATTTACTGATCATTTAAACCAGACATGTTCCCAGTCTTTAGATGATGATAATGCTGAATATAGGATAGATGATAGATAAGTAGATACACAGATGATGATAGATAGATGATAGATAGATGATGGACAGATGACAGATGATAGATAGATGATAGATGGATAGATGATAGATAGATGATAGATAGATGATAGATAGATGATAAATGGATAGATGATAGATAGATAGATGATAGATAGATGATAGATAGATAGATAGATAGATGATAGATAGATAGATGATAGATAGATGATAGATAGAGATAGATAGATAGATGATAGATAGATGATAAATGGATAGATGATAGATAGATAGATGATAGATAGATAGATGATAGATAGATGATAGATAGATGATAAATGGATAGATGATGATAGATAGATAGATAGATAGATAGATAGATAGATAGATAGATGATAGATAGATAGACAGATGATAGATAGAGATAGATAGATAGATAGATGATAGATTGAATGGTATGAGTTTTCCTTGGCAAATGGTATGCTGAAATACTGAGACTTTTATTGTTCCACAGAGCCCACTGTTACCATTTTAACTTCAATTTCACACTGAGATTGGCCATTTTTGAAGAATCTTATATGTCCATAAAAGTTGGGTTTTGTTTTTGGTTTTGTTTCAAGTGTGTTTCTACTCCTCACAGCACCAGGCTTTTTCCCACTCCTTTCTTCCTGACTAAGAGTCCCCAGCCCACATATCTGAGGAAGTAGAAGTAACTGAAGTTTTCTTACTTGAGTGACAATCAGCTAGTTCAGTCTGACAGCCTCAGTTTTTGGACACATCCTCCATATTTCCTTACAAAACAAAGGTAAGCAAAATGGAGGCTGAGAGGACCCGCTCACTGATTTGGTTCTTCATTTTGAAATTAAAATTTTCTAGTTTCCATGAGTTTACCTTCTACACAATCAAAATACACAGAGAAGAGGAAACTTATTGTTCACTTATATATATTCATAGATGCTTAAAAGCAGAGGCCAAATATATAACATGGGTTTTAAAATTCTTCCTTTAGTTTATCTGCGTATAACTGGGCCAATATGAAAAAACCTTGGGCAATTTGACTATGTCTTAATTTCATGGCACATAATGCATTTTTTTTTTTGTTTTCCCCCTTTCACATACAATAGAGAAATAATTTTACTGTGTGTATTGCCGCTATGACCTTTGCTGTAAGGGAAAAATGAGAAGCAGAAATGGGAGCTGTATACTTGGCTTAATAACATAGGAGTAAATAAGATGGTCTGAGTCATCTACTAGATCATTACAGGCACTAAGTTAAAACAAGGTCTAAAACACATTCATTTAATATTTCTTCAATTAAACAAAAGCAAGCACGAGTCCAGAATTTTTGACTAATGTGACTATTCTGTTACAACTATTTCTTTCTCTAAATTTCCAAGGGGAAACAAACTACTAAATGTTGCAAATGTTTTTTAGTTAAAATATTTACTTAGCCATATTGGCATGCAAACTTATTCCACTTAAAATAGCCACTTTTGTTCACATACTTTACCACATCAATGATATTATCTCTTTGCTAAAGCATTAAAACTATTTAAATCCTTAACTACCTCAAGAGAGAAAAATAAAGACACCACTGTGACCATACTGGTTTAGAAGTTCTGCTGACTAGAGAGGATGTTGGGTAACCAATAAGTCAACCTTCCCTAACTCATCACCTTCTCCAGTTATTGCCCAATCTCTCCTTACAGTTAAACATCTTGAAAAGAAAAAACTAAACTTCCTTTCTCCATCTCATAAACCACTGCAACCTAAGTTTTGTTCTTGAAAAAAAAATAGCAGTATTTTCTAGGCCATAATTTACTATAAATGGGCTAGAACCCAGATCATTTGACAAGAGTTTGTAGATGCCTGAAATTAAGGATTGAGGGGAGGGAATACAATTCCAAAGTTGGTTCTAGGACAAAAATTCAACACATGTAGTAATTTTATGGTCTGTCACTGATTAATCCTTTGACCTAAATGATCAGACTCCATTTTTTTTTTTTTTACATTATTTAAGTCATTGAAGAATTGGAAGCCTGGTTGATGTTGCACATCCTAACTAAAAGCATGCAATTATTGGCACTGTGGAATAATTTCTTACAGCACACCACTGTGCATTTATTTAACTTTTCCTAAGAGTATTACTCATCATATTTTTATTACATAAAAATATGTTTAGGAAAAAAAATGAGTATAGTTGACACACAATGCTGCATTCATTCCAGGTGTACAAGAGAGTGATTCCACAAGTCTACACAGTATGTTATGCTCACCGCAAGTATAGGCACCATCTGTCACCATATGATACTATTACAACACATTGACCATATTCCCTGTGCCATGCCTTTTATCCCTGTGACTTATTCATTCCATAACTGGAGGCCTGTATCTCCCACTCCCCTTCACCCATTTTGCTCATTCCTCTATCTTCCTCCCCTCTGTCAACCATTGGTTTGTTCTCTGTATTTACAGGTCAGTTTCTGGCTTTTTGTTTATTCATTTGTTTTTTGTTTTGTTTTTCTTGTTTTTTAGATTCCACCTATGAATGAAATCATATGGTACTTGTCTTCCTCAGTCTGATTTACATCCTTTAGAAAGCATGAAAAAAAGGAGATCGTGCCATTTACAACAACATGGATGGACCTAACTTTTGTTCCTCTGCTATCCTGTTAAAGCTGCTAAAACCAAGATCACAATGGTATCATCTCTGTAGCTAAACCTACTGAATATTCTTTAGCATTCATATATTCATTCTTGAAATATTGTATTCCAAAAGTTCCTAAGATATTAATTTTCCACATTCTTTTCTTTTACAGGACTGTGGAATAATACATTCTCCTGTGGCTCCGTTTACCCATAGGCATCATTTCAATATGCCGCTGCTTAGGTATGGTGCTATATCTGCTTCTCCAGCATGGTCCTACTTTACGAACCTTTACTAATAAAAGACTGTTGTCAGCTATATTTTGCTGACTTTGTATTTTTGTGTTGTATATAAATTGTATTATATCTCCACACCATGTCAGCAAAATAGTTATCAGTTAGTTGCAAACGTAGAAAGCCAGGTATGAACTTGACATCTTGTCATAGAGAAATGAAAGGGATATGTTGCAATTACAGAGGCTTTTATTTTGGTCTCCAACTGATTAAAATATGATTGCTTTTCTCTCCTTTCCAAATGTGCAAACTATGCAAAAAGAGTCAAAATGTTTCTATGCTCACAAAATGTCTAAGCCTGCTCTCTTCCACTTGTTGCTGTTTCCTGTTTTCAGTAAGCCGCTGTTGAATGTTTTTTTTTTCTTAACTATGATAAGGGGAATAGATTATAATTTTCTCTTTTTTAAAAGATTTATTTATTTATCTTAGAGAGAATGCACATGTGGGGTGGGGGAGGGACAGACGGAGAGGGATACAGAGTTCCAAGCAGACTCCATGCTGAGCTTGGAGCCCAACACAGGGCTTGATCTCATGACCCTGAGATCATAACCTGAGCTGAAATCAAAAGTCAAATGCTCAACTGACTGCACCACCCAGGTTCCCATAGATTACAATTTTCTTTACCAAAAAGTTTAATATAACTCTGACTGTGACTGGAGAAATGAAATGTGAAAGAGAAAATGTCTTGATTTACTGCTAACAGCGTGTGAGTCAGTGTAAGTCCCTCACAACTCCCCAACTTTCTTTTTCTACATTTTCCACAGACATTTCTTGGCAGGGCACAGGAAGAACTACACCACTGTGTGTTCTGTTTTTTTGGGTTTTTTTTAATGATACATTAGTCACCATATAGTATATCACATCGTGTTTTCTCTTACTTCCATACTATTTGCTGTGTGTGTGTTTATTTACTTCTGTGGTCCATTCACAAGCTGAGAGTCATTAAGGACAATGTGATTCTGAATTTGCAGGAGAGGATTTTCAAAAGTGCTTTTCCTTGGGAATATTTTTTAAAAGCTATTTTCACCGGTAAAAAATAAAGTTTAAGGGGCGCCTGGGTGGCACAGCAGTTAAGCATCTGCCTTCGGCTCAGGGCGTGATCCCGGCGTTATAGGATCGAGCCCCACATCAGGCTCTTCTGCTGTGAGCCTGCTTCTTCCTCTCCCACTCCCCCTGCTTGTGTTCCCTCTCTCGCTGGCTGTCTCTATCTCTGTCGAATAAATAAATAAAATTTTAAAAAAAATAAAGTTTGAGTGCAGAACTAATTTTATGAGAATTTTTGCTTTAGCTACATTTGTTCTTTGTTAATTGTATATATATGAGTTAAAAAGAGAAATCTATAAATTAGGAGGTTCTGAGCATTCTACTCTCATTAAACCAACTGGGTTCTGTTTTTTAGAGCATGTAATCAGCTGGATATTTCACAGATATACCAAACTTATTATACCTAAAACTTACCATTCTGGATTTCCGGAAACCTTTTCTTTCTCCTGGGTTCCCCCCTGAGTGGAGCTATCAGCCAACCAGATGTCAAGTAATATCACTGGACTTAATTCATGATTCTAAACACCTGATTCAAATGTAAAAAAACAACCCCTGTTTATTCCATCTCTTTTCTGTCAGAGGTTGAGGGGTCACTGAGTATACCCATCTCTGTGCTATTTTATAGAAAAGGTCTTATGCATAACATTGACTTCTGACCAATTCTTTTTTTTAATAATAATTTTTTATTATGTTCTAACTTAATCTTCAGATTTGGGTTCTTTATTCCATCATGGATGTTGTGTTGTGTCCCGATTTGCCCTTCAGGACTACAGTACTAATTTCCACAGACCCGGGGATGCTGATGCATGATAGCCCTGAGATCTCAGCTCAGAGGCATTGCCCTCAGCTGAAGATATCTGACTCACTCAGGATCACTACCTGTCCTACCGGACACCTACATCCCACGTCTGGGTGATACAAGAGAGATAAAGGCCTTCATTCCAATTTGGGATTATTCTGATGGACCTTGCCAGCCTCAGGGATTCCCATGAAGGTGGCTGAAGCTCTGGGTTGGTTGTGAGTTCATTGCAGTTCATTCTGTCCAATACTGTCCTTCTTTCCTATAAAATACTGGTCACAAGAGCATTTTTGATACAATAACCTCTGTCTCAGATACTATTTCCCTTGGTAACTGACTTGCAACATATTCAAAAAGCAATTTGAGGCTTCTGCTACAAATCAAGATATAGTTCTAGAAGTCCACTAAGATTCCTTTCCTGATTCACCCTTAAATCTGAGTTGTGGCCCTTACAGGTACTCCCCCAAAGAATATGTTCTTTAACTGTCACTGAAATTCTACTGCAAAACTGCAAAAGCCTGTATAGTCTTCTGAATTCCCCACTATTTTGTATTGAGTATGGAGTCATTAATTTCTTTTTATTCACTATTTTCTGAGACTTCTAGCATAATCTTACCTGCCATTAAGTGGTATATTATGTTTATGTTAGATGCCTCTTTGAGTAGGTATATGAGAAAACATATATGCTAGTGTGTTTCAGGGCCTGGACTTTTACATTAAGATATCAGAGTTCAAATTCCAGCTCTGCCACTAACAATTTCTATAACCTTGGAAAGCTTAAATTAGCCACTTCTTTTTTCTATGAAATATTGCAATCTATCTTATTTGAGAATAAATTTGATGAATACATATAAGTCATTTGTAATAGCACTTGACACAGAGTAAATTCTAAAAGTATGCTTGATATTATTTTATTTTTCTTAAAATCTCTAGTCTTTCTTGAGGAATATATTTGGTTCGTGGCACCTTTTATTTGCACAGGAAAAATCAGTGCATGGTGGTAGGGGCATCCATGCTAATGTCAGTCAGACTATACTCTTTCTTCTGAGAACTTCCCCCTTCCATACATAAGCCTATAGTTAAGGTGTCCATAGTTTGATGGCTTAGCCCTCCCTTAACATGACGTTATTTTTTTTTCTAGTAAAATTAAATAGGAAACTCCCTGGTAATAAAAGCTATAAGATGGATGCCTGAGAGTAGTTATTGTCTATGTTTCCAATTACATGGGAGGAATCTATCTTCATGTAAATAAATAAATAAACAAATAAAACCCACATCGAAAGAGAAAGACACAGAAAGGCAGCACAAGTGGCTGGTAGACTTGAGTTTCCTGGCTCGTTTTCCCTGTGGCTAAGCTCTATTGCTACCTTTCCTATGGTTTGTTCATTCAAATTTCTTTTCAATTAGGCATAATAACCAAGTACATTTCCAAAGGTTTCCCACTTTGTCCAAGCTAGATTGAATCCTGTTTCTGTTACTTGTAATTAATAAAGTGAACCTGACTTGTAGAACAAATAAAAGGGAAGGTAGTAACAAAAACTGTGCAGACGATTGAATGCAGAAGGAAGGGAATAGGAAGGAGTGAAAGACATAAAAAGGAAAGTAGATTAAGGAGGTAAAGAGGTTAGTCTTATATGTATGAATAGTGAGCATGTCAATCACCAAAATTTCTGCATTGTATCATTATTATTTCTAATAAGAATACTTTTAAGTCACATAATGTTCCACTGTTTACAGGGAGCTTAACATTTTTCTTCTCATCTAAAACAATAGCTAACCCCAATCGAACACTTGCTCTGATATAGTCATTCTTCCAAATGCTTCAAGCATATGAAGTTATTTAATCCTCAAACAGCTAGGAGCTACAGCTTTTATCATCACAATCTTATGAATTAGGAAACTGAGACTCATAGATGAATAACTTGTCAGATGGCTAATATATAAGGAGTGTAATAGAAGATATTTGAGCCCAGGACTGCAATGTCTTACAGCAAAGGTTCTTTACCACAACTCTATCAATAAATTGAACATCATCCTAAATGAAATGAATGTTCCCTAATGAAAACTTCAAGCTGAAAAACATTAGGGAGCAAATAAAAAAAGATCCGTAAAGGAGACTAAAACTATAGGACCAGGGTGGAAGGAAGAAAACCAAGAAGGAGCAGAACTGTTCAAAGTAAAATAACACTGTATCCAAAGATGATGATGATGATGATGACAAAATGTCAAGAAGAATGAAATAAGTAATCCAGTAAAATTCTGTAGAGAGAGCAAATAATATAAGCACTTAATTAAATTGGATTTATGAATTTAACATACTGCCTAAAACAGAAACAGACATAAAAAATTCAAAGCGAATGCACAAATGAATGACTACCAAATAGACCATTAGTGTTTTAAACAAAAGCAGTCTGAATAAAGAGAAGAAAAAGAGAATACAAATAACAGTGTTCTGAGTAACTATTGGAAAGTGAGAAAGGACGTAATTCGTGTAGATTCTTCCCTCAAGTACATTTACTTTGAGAAGAAGCCCATATAAGGGGCAAATTGAAAGGGGACAAGAGTAGAACCAGACGGGTACACATGCACGAGTATGTTTATGTCTTGGAAGTAATGCATATTAAATGGAAGTGGTTGCATGTATGTGATGGGAAGATTAATGGCATAAACCTTGAAACAGTGTGGACAGGTAGAGGGGAGCTGATCCAGTGTCTATTCAAAAGTAGCTTTTTCTAGTAAAAGGAGAGGCAAGGAATTGAGATATAAGTGAAATTGATATATTTAAAATCTGCTAGGAAGACTTCTGCAAGCAACTTCGGAAATAGATGACTTCAGAAATCTCTTTTACTTTTTTTTAATTTTATGATTTCGTTACTGTTGATACTTCTCTGTATTTTTTACATCCTTTGTATGTTATGTGTTAAATCATCTATTACTTTTATTTCCCACTGTATTTGTTCTAAAGGTTTATTTCCACAGGGTCATAACTATAAATGAAAAAATAGACTTTAAAATATAAAAGAGGTCCAAAAAGACTAAGTAGTCATAATAAATGATATGTTTATTAGTTCATTTATATAATTCTCACAAAGTCAGGCAGGTTCTGAATTTCTAACCTTTCTGTGATACTCTGATATTTCTGCTACAACTTTAGACCTTGCCTTCTTCTTTCATTAAGTCATTTATGATTTTCTGCCATGAAAAAAAAAGTTACAAATAACATGAAAAAACAATAGAATAAAGACAGGCAGATCTTGAATCTGGAATATTATTGAGATGTGAGCTTCATAGCTTTTCTCTTAACTTTCTTCTTCTGATTTTTGGTGGACAGTCTTCTCACACAAGCATGAAGAGGACCTAGTGCAGTTATCAGTACCAACAGTGTGTGAATTCAAATACACACATTTCCCCTGGAAATCCAAACTTGGCTTTGGCAAATCCCTGAAAAATTAGAAAACACAAGTCATTGGCTATACCCACTCTGTTTAAACTAAATAGTATTATTTGAGAACTATTATGTGAAATTCATTATGCCTAGTGCTGTCAAGAACTCAAGGCAGTAAAGACACTCTCCCTCTTGTGAATAAAGAACTCATGAATTTATAGAAGAGATTAATCTATAAACAATAAATAAGTTTCACAAAGTGTGATAATTATTTACAAGTGGGAAGATATACACCAGTATAGAGAGAAAGAGAATGATCTGGCTGGAAATTATGGCAATAGTATGGAAGGACATATGACCTGGGATATAACATCATGTTTTAAGTACAGATTGGTATAATAGAAACCATCCAACTATGCATGCACAGCTGCAGTTGAAGGAGGGATATTTTGCTTATGAAAACATTATGTTAGATACCCAATATCAGTAATGAAATTTAGAATGCATATATGTACATACACGTGTGTGCGTCCGTGTCTGTGTCTGTGAGTAATATGTCAGGACCCTTCCCTCTGCTCTGTTATTTTCTTCAATTTACAAAATCACCACTTACATAAATGCCATACAGCAGATGCTATCAAATACTCTGGTTGAATTTAGTCCTTGACTGAAGATCTAGAGCATTTTAGGTCATTGTCAGTAAAACCACTTTTCATCAACTCTACAGCATAGAGTTGTCAAGTATTGCCTGGAAAAAGGTAAAGCTAATCTACTTAATTATTAAATTCATAATACATTCATTTTCAAAATGCCTAAGAAATTAGAAAAAAAAATGAATCTTGAACTGTGTAGAAAAAATAAATTGCCAAAATATTTTATACATTCTTCCATTCATTAATCCAACATACCGATTGAGTATTCTGTGTACCAAACACTGTACACGGTTTCAAGTAGAGGAAACATTCAAGTCACAAAATTCCAATAAATAAAATGATCAACAATGTCATCCAGTGTCATCCTGAGTCTGATTACTAAAATTATTAAGAAATGTTCTTATTGTCATAATGTTTACGACATTCCGCCTTCTCTAGAAGATTGATGAAATTTACTGTGATTGTGGGAATGTGATTAACTATTAAGAGATAGATCATGATCACATAAGAAACCTGATACAGGGGCACCTGGGTGGCTCAGTTGGTTGAGTGTTTGCCTTTGGCTTTGTTCATGATCCCGGGGTCCCAGGATCGAGCCCCATGTCGGGCTTCCTGCAGGGGAGTCTGCTTCTCCCTCTCCCTCTGCTCCCCCCATTCATGCTGTCTCTCTTGTTCTCTCACTCTCTCTCGCTCAAAATAAATAGATAAAATCTTCAAAAAGAAGAAACCTGATATAATAATATCAAAGTCTTCATAAAATCCCTGCATATTTAAGCCAATTTTGAGATAGAAATATTAAATCCCTTTATCTTTTAAAATTGTTGATTTGAAAATGATATTTCTTATAAGACAAACTTATTTGGACACTTATAATGAAAATAGGCCAAAGATATATCTTGCCTTTCTGAATAGTTTAAAATGAAAAAAATGTGATTTCAAAGCCAATATGATATTTCATTTGGCAATGGAAGAAGAATTAAATTCATTTTTAAAACCAGAAAAAGTAATAAATAAAATTAATAACCATGAAAATAAGCAGACTCATAATCTGACACGATGGTATAGGCACCTCCAAAAAAATATTCAAGGTGTTTACACGTTAAAATACTTAAAAAACTGTGAAATATTTAAATGACATATTAAATTAGTTAAGTTATTTAAATATTAAAATTTTGGTATATGATAAATATGACATTAAATTCAGTGATGAGAAAATAACCAATCATTTAAACAGTACTCTAACAACTACCTAATTGAAATTTACATATTAGGGACAGATATAATTATAACTACATGTGAACGCACATGTACATGCTTCAACTTTGTCTATTGTATGTCAAAACAAATTTCAAATGAATAAAGACAATCTCAGTATACCTTAATGTTAACTCTTTGCTCACTTAAAAAAAGCAAAAAAACTTAAGGGCAAATCACTAAAGGAAAAAACTGGTAAGAATGTCTGAAAGAGAGGTTAGAAACAATATATAAGAAGCCATAGCAAAAAATAAAAAACTAAATAGGATAAAATGGTCGAAAGTATTATTATAGGTTATAGGAAAAATAGGAAAAATAGTCTTACTAACCATTAGAAGAATATAGCCTAAAAGAACAAAATAAAAATAATCAGCTAGCAAAGTTATCAAAACTTTGAAATTCTAAGTTTGCCACACAGTGATGAAATATATATATATATAATATATATA
>NC_048233.1:10361867-10376772 GCF_002007445.2 Ailuropoda melanoleuca
TATATATATATATATTTGTTGTAGTTGCTTAACGCAATGTTTCTGGATCATAATTGACCAACACTTGCTTAAAACCATAAAAAGGACTCACATTCTGTGGCCAAAAAGTGACAATTTTGTACTTCTTCTAAGAACAACAGAGATGTCCCAAAGTTTATATATAATAATATTCTCCACATTACATTTATCTAAAATTATAATTAATCACATCATCTAATAATACAAGCATATTTACACCAATTATGAAATATCTAAACGGCTTTATGATTTATAAAATTGCTAACAGTAAAATATGAAGTAACACAAGCAAGAAATAAAAATGTCCAAATTCTGTCCCTGGTAATCTTCTATATTTCCTCAAGCTCTTTAAAAAAAATATATTGAGAAGGGAATAAAGAATTGGGTTATATATTGTAAACTTACAGCTCAGAAGAAGGAGAGGAGCCATCCTCCCACTTCCAATCATTGTCCTCCTCCTTGTAAGACAGGCCAAGCCAAGTACGATTTCCTGTAACTAATTCCATGATATTCTGCATGGAACCAACAGATACAAAACTATCAATACTAAAAGCACATTAAAGATGAAAAATATGGAATTTGTGTCAGGTGAGAAGTAAAGAATCATAAAAATAAAAATACTGCAGTCTATATATGTCCACTGATAAAGGAAATATCAAAAATGTATGTAGTTCTGTAGTGTCTGTGCTTTTCTCAAACCAGGAATTAAATACGAAGAAAAAGAAAAAATAGCTAATAGAAAATTGTATATTCAAGAGGACACTGCACACTAAAAATGAATTACTTTTCTTAACTCATTTTATCGCTTATTCAACTCTGTGCCTATTCTTCTAGATTAAAATATATTATTGAACAAAAATGAGAAAATTCCCAATTTGGGGGGATTGGGTTGAGATAGAAGTAAACATCATATATACAAATAATATGTAAAAAAGTGACAAATTCTGGGGCGCCTGGGTGGCTCAGGCGTTAAGCGTCTGCCTTCGGCTCAGGGCGTAATCCCAGAGTCCTGGGATCGAGCCCCGCATCAGGGTCCTCTGCTGGGAGCCTGCTTCTTCCTCTCCCACTCCCCCTGCTTGTGTTCCCTCTCTCACTGGCTGTCTCTTTCTCTGTCAAGTAAATAAATAAAATCTTTAAAAAAAAAGTGACAAATTCTATAAAAGAAATTAGAGCAAAGAATCACAATAGATATCACTTCACACCTGTCAGAATGGCTAAAATCAACCACACAAGAAACAATACTTGTTGGTGAGGATGTGGAGGAAACAAACCCTCCTAAACTATCGGTGGGAATGCAACTGGTGCAGTCCTTGTGGAAAACACTATGGAGGTTCCTCAAAAAGCTAAAAATAGACCTACACTATGATCAGTAACTGCACTACTGGGTATTTACCCAAAAAACACTAAAACGCTAATTTGAAAAGATATATGTATCCCTATTTTTATCACAGCATTATTTACAATAGCCAAGATATGGGAGCAGCCCAAGTGTCCATCAATATATAAATGGATAAAGATGCAGCATATATATATGTATATATATATATCATATATCTCCAATGGAATGTTACTTAGCCATAAAAAGAATAAAATCTTGTCATTTGCAACATGAATGGATCTACAGGGTATAATGCTAAGTAAAATAAGCCAGTCAGAGAAAGACAAACACCATATGATTTCACCCACATGTGGAATCTAAGAAACAAAGCAAATGAACAAAGAAAAAAAAAAAAGACCAACCAAAAACCTACTCTTAACTATGGAGAACAAACTGCTGGTTACCATAGAGGAGGGAGGGAAGGGTCAATTAGGTGGTAGGGATTAAAGAGTACATTTATAAAAAAAAATGATTTCATTAGTTTGGTCACTGAATTAAGTAGAATAAATTCATTTAAAAAAAAAGGTGCACTTATGATGAGCACTGAGTAATATATAGAATTGTTGAATCACTATGTTGTACACCTGAAACTACTGTAACACTGTATGTTAACTATACTGCGATTAAAATAGTATAAGAAATAAAAGGCAAGGCAAGGCAAGGAAAAGATAAAAAATAGAGCAGGGTCAGAAGGACTAGGAGTACAGAGGAGGGCATCTGCAGGGGGTGGAAGGTGGGCACTGATGCACAAGTTGCAATTTTAAATGGGGTTCTCAGGGCAGGTCTCATTGAGAAGGTGATAACTGAATGAAGACATACTTGAAGGAGTGAAGTAGTTAGTCATGGTTATAGGAGAGAAGAACATTGCATGCGGAGGAAACAGGAAATGCGATATTTCTACAGGGAAATAGAGTATTTCTACAGGGAAATAGAGTATTCCTTTCTCTGCTTTTTGAGGTGCAGGTGAACACTTCCTTTGACTGGTACGTATTATGTATTCATATCCCAGAAGCAAAGAATAAAATATAATCTCACCTTCAATCTACTCCCTCCTGTCTTTAAAAATGTAGCATTCAAAGAGACACAAAGATCAAAACAGCTTAACCAAGGAACCATTTCCATGGTTTGATGGTAGCAGTGGTCTTCAAACCGAACCCAGTGATTCAGAGAAGGTCCATGCTTGACTCCTAGGAAAGAATATGTTTATAGCTCAGAGCCCACAGACCCTGGGAGCCCACAAACAAGGCCTTATTGCTTCATACATTTCCCTTTTAAGGACCATTATTTTAAAAAAAGAATTATTATCAACTCAGAATTTTCTCAATTTCTTCCAAATTACCTTGTTTCTCCTTTAGTTCTCGTAAATCCTCAATGAGATAATCATTCTGGTTTCGGAGCCTCTCTAGGGTTTCTGCATAGGACAAGACAATAGATGAGAATAACATTACATCAGATAATTTTTTTAACTATTTAAAAAGTCATAATAATGAAATTCTCAAGTGAAAAATACACAAGTAATTTTGGTTCAGTCCCCTTCTCTTCTGAATTAGTTTCATCTCTAGCTGAAATAATCAATTGCTTAGAAACCAGCCTTTTAAAATGCACAACACAGTGGTCATAGTCAGCAATACTGTATTACAAATTCAAAGTTGCTAAGAGACTAGATCTTAATTGTTCTCAATACAAAATTGAAATGATAATTATGTGATGATGATAGAGTACTGTAGTAATCATATTGCAATATGTAAATGCATTAAAACAACATGTCATACACCTCAAACTTACACAGTGTTTATGTTTTACGTTAAGCATGCCTCAATAAAAAAAGAAGAAAGAAAGAAACCTGTCTTTTAACATAACCTATCACTAAAGGACTCTCAAATGGTTGATTCAATTATTCAATATAGATTTGATACTTCGCAGGAAACAAACTCACATTGTAACGCAAGGCCTTGGTAAATATTTCTTTATCATAAACAGACTATTTTATATTATAATTAATTAACATAAAAGAAGCTTTATGATGACTAGTATTTTAAACTTTTCTCCTTAGGAGGCATTTAGAAACTATGTAAACACTATGATTTTTCAGATATTTAAGCTCTCCCATTCCCATGCTCCCTGAATATCTTGCACATACCTCTACTCACACCTGGACACTTTGATTTATTTTTGGTTTATCTGCTTTCTCCCGAGCCTCCTAAGGGCAGGGTTCATACTGTTCACCAGCTTGGTGACTGGCAGTTAGTGTGCATTGAACAAATGTGAATGAGCTAATTAAAATAGGAGGCTATGTCTCATAAATGTGTTAGTTTCAGAAGATGACAGGAAAAAGAGACAAGAAGCCATCAAAACTGCCACACTGCTGTGTCAGAGAGCTCCTGTTATGTTATGCAACCAACCGTTGTGGGACTGCGATAGGAACAACTAACATGCTGTAAAGAGAGCTTGTTCTAGCTCTCACATTACCTTTATTTTGGTCAAGGACTTTTTGGATCCTAATTTCAGTTTCGTTTCGGGAAGACTCAATCTGTTCTTGAAGGATCTTCATCCTAGTTGCTGATGCCTCCACAGTTTGAAAGTCTAAACAAGAATTCCCAATACATATAAGCCACATGCTTAATTATGAAACAGCAGTGTATTCAATTATAAAGTATCTTTTTTTTTTTTTTTTTTTTTTTTTTTTTTTTTTTTTTTTTTAGTTCTCTACTTACTAGAGTTCTCCATAAATGTTTTCAAAAGCTGTAGAAAGTTATTTGGCCAAATACTCTTTCATTTATTCACTATTATTTCTAAAGTCCATGCCTCAATCTAAAATATCAGCATAATTTCCTTGTAAGTTTGAATGCATGTTTCTATTAATAGAAAAATGGTCCAACTCAATTAAAACAGACAACAAAAAAGGCAAACATCACCTTGAATAAATCTTTTGGCATCATGACTGGTTGATCTAATGTGTAGAATTTCACTGCCTGATCAAAATTATAGTTTTGGGGCGCCTGGGTGGCACAGCGGTTAAGCGTCTGCCTTTGGCTCAGGGCGTGATCCCAGCGTTATGGGATCGAGCCCCACATCAGGCTCCTCTGCTATGAGCCTGCTTCTTCCTCTCCCACTCCCCCTGCTTGTGTTCCCTCTCTCGCTGGCTGTCTCTATCTCTGTCGAATAAATAAATAAAATCTTTGAAAAAAAAATTATAGTTTTGAGTATCAAACTAGTGTTATCAATCAAAGAGGAACACTTACTTTTAAATTACCAGTTGGGAATAATTTTAGTAGTAATAAGAACATTCTATTGATCTAATTTAGGCTGTTGGAGACATTACCAATTGGAACAAATTATAAAAGAAGTTACTTTCTGATTTCTAAATAAATAGAGTTGTAAGTTTATTAAGCTTATTTCTTAGCAAGTTGTAATTTTCAAATAATAATAATAATAATTGTTATTATCAAGATCTCTACAGTAATTGCAATAATATTGCTTCCCTGGAAAAACTATTGCAGTTATTGAGAGTTCACAAGGTTAAATTCATTCATATACTAAAAAGTTGCGAAAATTTCATGTCATTTTTTGCCTGTTCTTTTTTCAATGGCAACAAAATGTTTGCCAGAAACATCCCTTAATTAATCAGACTTACACTGATAACCAAAGAATCCACACAACATCAAGAGCAGCAGGCTGAAGAGTCCCAGGATCACAGGAGCAAGTCCTAACAGAGAAAAGGAAAAAGAAGCAGCTAAGAAACAGAGTAAGTGATGATCAGAGATATTGTGAGCTCTGTTGTTTGAAAGATTAATACCATTATTTTCTATTTCTTATTGCTCTTAAAATATCCCAAACTTTCTAATATTATCCAATGTGTGAATTATAAACTTTTAAGTTAAATGTGAAGAAAAAAAATCTTACTTAAAAGGGTGTGTAGAAATGAGTTAGCATAGCAAACCTGACTACCATCCTTTGAAAGGTCTGGTTGTAAGGTTGGCCTTCGGCATCTGGAAACCTAGATTTCAAGATGTTTCCACCACAGTTATTGATAAGAATGGTCCACTAATCTTGAACTGTGTGTGCACACTATGTAGTTTATGATGAACACCTACTTTCCTTCTGGAAGTCTGGAATTTTGTTGCATGTCAGCCAGAGGTTGCCTATGTAATCAGTCCCAATAAAGATCTTCAACACCAATTCTCTAATGTGTTTCCTGGAAGGGCAACATTTGACACACATTGTCACAACTTACTGGAGGAATTCGTGTGACCCATGTGACTGTACAGGGAAAAGACCCTTGGAAGCTTGAGCGTAGTCTCCACCATTCTTCACTCCAAGTGCCTTTTCCCTTTGCTGTCTGTGCTTGGTATCCTTCCATTGTCATAAATCTTAGCTATAAGTGCATGTATCTATGTGAGTTCTCCCAATCATCAAACCTGAGCATGATCTTGGGGACTTCCAACACAGATGGAAATTTTACATACAGGTATTAAATATTCTTAAATACCAGGTATAAAATTTCAGTTCAGATTACCTTATCCTCACTAATATAACCAGATGGGGAAGTACTTAATTATTTTAAATCTCTGTTATTATTAAGATAGAATTCTTTATTTGAACTGCTGACTGGTGGTATATTCTTCTAAAGAATTATTTCAAATCTAATGGAATATTTTAACTGGATGATATTTGGTTTTAGGTCAAACATCACCTATAATTTCTTCAGTTTCACTACAATAATGTGTTACACTGCTGCATTCTAGAAACCAGACTTTCAGCCATCATTGTTTATAGTCTTTTCTTGATATATTTATTTCCTTCTGAAATAAACATATAGACTCTAGTGTAAAAAATAAAAGTATTTATACTTCAGAAGAATTGCACTTCTGAAATAAGGTGAAATGCTCCATCAAAGGGAATGGTTATATTAATAACTAACATCCAAATCATTTCTTTAACTTTCTGAATAATGTAATGGTGGTTATCAACCAGAGGCAATGTTGTCCCCAGGGACATTTACAAATGTCTAGAGACATTCTTGGTGTCGTAACTGAAGGGTAAGTGCTACTGGTGTCTAGTATGTAGAAGCCAGAGGTGCTGCTAAACGTCTTCCAATCATGGGACCATCCCCCACAACAGTTATCTAGCCCAAAATGTCGGTGGTGCTGAAATTGAGAAATCCTGCTCTACTAAATGTTTTGTTTTGATCAAAAAGAGGCAATCATATAGTAGGGTTCTACCTTTCTTGTCTTTTTACAAATTTGCTGAAATTTAAATCATGATCATGTTTAATTTTGAATTTTGATCATGGTTAAGTCTGTCAGTCTCATGTCAGGAAACATGTCTAAATTTGGACAACTGGTTTCTTTTATCTTTGAATATTTTCCTTAATGTATGAAATTTTCAAATGTCTTTGTGAGAAAATATGCTTTTGTTTTACTTCCATATCCCTATATTTTCTCTAAATCGTAAAATTCCCAAATAGCAACAGTTAGAGAAAAGTAAAATCAGGTGAAGAAGTACCTTATGATAACAAAGACAGAACATAAATGCATAAAATCTGGTACCGTTCATCCTGGTGGGCTCAGAAATTGGGCTCTGTTCATCCTCTGCTGGAGGAGGAGAAGAAGGAGGAGGGGGAGGAAGGTCAGGAGATGGTTCCAAGTCTGCAATAGGTATTGTCTCTGTCTGCTCTGCGATTTCTTTTAGCATAAAAAATACATAATTAATTTATAATCTTGTAAAGCAAATGAGATTAGAGCTTATTTTAAGAGATTCATTACTATTTTCAAAAATTGCTGAACAATTATTGTAGTAGACATTCAAACCACATTTCCATCCAACAGCCCACTCAGCTAAAACTATTTAAATGATTGATTACACTTTAAGTTGAGCCAGGAAACAGATCCTTATTTCTGTTAATTTTATTTAAAAGCATCCTTTCAGTATATATGAAAAATATTAAAGAAAATATAAGAACTTATGCCCCTGTTATAGTCATAACCAGCAGTGATGATAGACAAAGATAATTAAATGTTATTTTCATTAAAATGGTATAGGATTTTGAATTAAAAAGAATACCTGGAGGCTGCTCAGAGTCTGCAGCATTGGACATTATGAAGCCTTCTAGATGATTTCTTATCCCAGCAGTGAAGAAGAGCCCACAAAGATGTTGGTAGGTGAATGAAGAGATTTGTTCTCTACTATCCTCCTAGAGTTGATGGAAAGTCCAGACCTAGTCTAAGTGGGGCAGCTACTTACAGTTGTATGAGACTAACTTACTTTGGTAAAAACCACAAAGGAAATGTGAAAATAACTGGATATATTTCTAACAGTGTTGCAAAAATTAAAAAAAAAATGTTCCTACTTAATTAAATTATGTAAAACACACTTTTTAAATAGCAACTGGTTTGTGCAAGTAACAATCTGGAAAAGCCACTGTCATAAAAAATTGTAATTGATAATTCATAGTGAAAATTTTCATGAGAATTGAGGATATATTGAAGGAAGTCATAGGTGTGTGGAACTAAGAGTGTAGACAACTAGAGTAATAAGAAAAGGAACAATACTGGAAATATCAGATACCTGTTAAAAATAGGTTTAAATGACAGCCTATAATAAATAGCTATTGAAGATATAGACCACATAATAAAATCTATAGATCTAGATATTAACAGTTCGGCTTAAGGTTTTTTGGTACCACCTCCCTCCACCAACTTTTTTTTTTTTCAAGTAAAAACAAGTTCTATTTAAAGAAAAAACATTGGGTAGCCACCAACAATCTGCATGCTATTTATTAGCCTCCCATGGCTCAATATCTGTAGTGAGTAGAAATAGATATTGTACCTAAACAAAAATAGACATAAGATTCTTTCTCATCGTTGGGGCTATAACCTCATAAAAACGAATGTGTATTTAGGTCAGTCTGGTTGAAACCACACAAGATACCTTAGACATAGGCAGTTGTCATGTTTTCCACCCTTCTATGTCCAGTTCAGATTAGTCTTACAGTAAATCCTAAAAATATATTGCACTTAATCTTTTAATATATGAAATACAAGGCTAAAGAGAATATTATAACATTACTGCTCACTCAAAGATCTCAGTAAATTTAGGGATGGAAAGAGCTGAGACTTAATAAAATAATATCGTACATTGACTTTTTGCCTATATTGTAATTCATTTTTATTTTGTTTACTTTCTGACTCTAAACTTAAAAATCTGACTTCATTGCATTGGTTAAGGATTCAGATAAGTGGGAAAAAGGAAAAATCATTGACCTCTAACGTTTTAATATCATTTATAACAAGCGAATATGAAAAAATATTATATGGACATATATTATATTCCATTCATGGAGGCATTCATTGTATTAGAATGAAATAGTAGTTATATATCCATGCATTTTAAGCCCGAAGGAAGGTTCTACATATTTTGTTGTTTAGAAGCAAAAATCAAATTGCAGAGTAGGGGGCACTTGTATAGCATAAAAAAGGAAAAGAGGAAGGGAAATGAGGAAGTACAAAAGAAACAGAAGGAGAAGAGGGGGGAAAAAAGCAAGAAGAAATAATGTGTAAATATGTTTACCTAATTCATATGAACATTAAAAATTATTTACACTGGTGATCATAGGCAAGTGAGACTATAAGAGAGAGGAAAAAATTATTCATATTTGCTCCATTTTAAGCTTCACATTACATACATGTGTTACATTTATCATGTTTTTAAATAAGTTCTCTTTAAGATAGGGAAGTAAAAGAAGAGTCATTCAGCATAGAGAAAAAATCATGCTGTAAACAAACTTCATCTTAGAGGGTACCCGTAACAGTATTATAACCAAGGACCAGAAATATCAGGAAAAAAGACTGGATTTAGAAGATGTGGGCCATATATACAATGGAATATTACTCAGCCATCAAAAAGAATGATTTCACAACATTTGCAGCAGCATGGACGGGACTGGAGGAGATAATGCTAAGCGAAATAAGTCAAGCAGAGAAAGACAATTATCATATGGTTTCACTCATTTATGGGACATAAGAAATAGGAAGATCGGTAGAAGAAGGAAGGGAAGAATGAATGGGGGGTAAACAGAAGGGGGAATGAACCATGACAGACTATGGACTCTGGGAAACAAACTGAGGGCTTCAGAGGGGAGGAGGGTGGAGAAATGGGATAGGCTGGTGATGGGTATTAAGAGGGCACGTATTGCATGGTGCACTGGGTGTTATATGCAAGTAATGAATCATGGAACATTGCATCAAAAACTAGGTATGTACTGTATGGTGACTAACATAATAAAAAATTATTATTAAAAAATGTGTCCATAAAAGAGGAATTGGTTAATTCCCTACTAATATAATGAAATACAATACATACACTATAATCATTATATTGAAATCTACGACATAGACAGATGTTCATGTAGAGAAATTGACTGAATAAAAAGACTTTTAGTCAAATTGAAAAGTGTCTCCATCACAGGGCAAAATATCAACAAAGTGAAAAGACAAAGCATGCAATGGGAGAAAATAGCTACAAATCATAGATCAGATAATGGGCTAATATCCAAAATTTATAAACTACTCATACAACTGAATAACGAAATAACTAAATAATTTAATAAATACACAAGTAAGTAAATAAATAACTAATACAATTAAAATATGGACAGAGAAACTAAATAGATATTTTCCCAAAGAAGATATACAAATGGCCAACAGGTACATAGAATGCTTTTCAACATCACTAATCATTTGCAGATCAAAACCACAGTAATTCCTCACCCCAGTTTGAGGAACAATATGGAAGCACCTCCAAAAAATTAGAAATAGAACTACCATGTGGTCTAGCAATCCCACTTCTGGGTATATATCCAGAGGAAATGAAAGCATGATCTCAGAGAGGTACCTGCCCTCCCATGTTCATGCAGCATTATTAACAATAGGCAGGACATGTAAACAACCTAAGGGTCTGCCAACAAATGAATGGATGAAGATCTGATACACATACATACACACAGAAATATTACTCAGCTGTGAAAAAGAAAAAAATCCTGCCATTTGCCACAACCTCATGGACCTTGAGAGCATTATGCTAAGTGAAATAAGCCCGACAGAGAAAGACTAATACTCCATGGCATCACATAGAATAATACGTAGAATCTGAAAAAGAAAATCAAACTCATGGAAACAGAAACTGGAAGATTGGTTGCCAAGGGTTGGGGGTTGGAGGAAACAGGGAAAGGTTGGTAAAAGGATACAAACTTTCAGCTATAAGATGAATAACGTCTGAAGAACAAATATAACACTGTATTATATAACTGAAATTTGTTAAGAGAGTTGAACTTAAATGCTTCCACCCCCTCAAAGATGATGTTTCAATAAAGCTGAAAAAAAAGATGTGAAACTTAAAATCATACAAGGATAGAAAGGGAATGCAAGTATATATTTTTTTTGTTGCTTTTTTCAGCTTTATGAAGATATAATTGACTCATAACATTGTGTAAATTTAAGGTGTACAATATGCTAATTTAATATATTTATATATTGCAAGATGATTCCCACTTTGAAGTTAGTTAATACCTCATTCCATCACATAATTGTCATTTCTGTGTGGTGAGAACATTGAAGATCTCCTGCCTTAGCAACTTTGAAGTATATAATATCTGTATTACACTTCACTATCATTAACTGTAATCCCCATACTGTTACATTAGATTTACAGAATTTCTTTCTTTTTAAGATTTTATTTATTTATTTGACAGAGAGAGGCAGCAAGAGAGGGAACACGAGCAAGGGGAGCAGGAGAGAGAGAAACAGGCTTCCCACCAAGCAGGAAGCCCGATGCAGGGTTGGATCCCAGGACCCTGGGATCACGACCTGAGCCGAAGGCAGATGCTTAATGGCTGAGCCACCCAGACACCCCCAGAATTTATTTCTTAAAACTGAAGTTTGTACCCTTTCACCAACATCTCTCCATGTCCTCCATTCCACAGCCCGTGGTAGCCACCATTCTGCTTGCCGGTTCAATTAGTTTGGCTTTTTTTTTTTTTTCCTTTCTGGAATACTATGTAGCAGTTTTATTATTTTTTTCTTCCAAGTTTTTATTTAAACTCAAGTTAGTTAATTTAGTGTAGTATTGGTTTCAGAAGTAGAATTTAGTGATTCATCACTTACATGCAACAGCCAGTGTTCATCACAAAAGTCCTCCTTAATGGCCATCACCCATTTAGCCAATTCCCCCACTGACATTCTCTCCAGCAACCTTAGTTTGTTCTCTGTAATTAAGAGTCTCATATCTGTTGTCTCCCTCTCTGTTTTTACCTTATTTTATTTTTCTTCCCCTTCCTCTATGTTCATCTGTTTTCCTTCTTAAATTTCACATGAGTGAAATCCTGTTGTATTTTTTTCTTTCTCTGACTTATTTCACTTAACGTAATACTCTCTAGTTCCATCCATGTTGCTGGAAATGGCAAGGTTTCATTCTTTTTTGGGCTGAGTAATATTCCATTGTACACATATATGCCACTTCTTTATCCATTAATCAGTCAATGGACACTGGCCTCTTTCCATAATTTGGCTATTATTGATAGTGTTCCTGTAAACATTGGGGTGCATCTGCCCCTTCAAGTCAGTATTTTTGTGTCCTTTGGATAAATACCTAGTAGTGCAATTACTGGGTCATAGGGTAATTCTATTTTTAACTTCTTGAGGAACTTACTGTTTTCTGGAGTGGCTGCACTAGTTTCCATTCCTACCATTGGCGTATCTTTCTCCACATCCTCGCCAAGGTCTTTTGTTTTCTGAGTTGTTAATTTTAGCCATTCTGACTGGTGTGAGGGGCTATCTCATCATGGTTTTGATTTGTATTTTTCTGATGACGAGTGATGTTGAGCAAATTTTCATGTGTCTGTTAGCCATTTGTATGTTCTCGTTGGAAAAAAGTCTGTGCACATCTTCTGTCCATATCTTAACTGGATTATTTGTTTTTTTGGGTGTTGAGTTTGATAAACTCTATACATTTTGGATACTAGCCCTTTATCTAATATGCCATTTGCAAATATCTTCTCCCATTCCATAGGTTGTCCTTTAGTTTTGTTGTTTCCTTTGCTGTGCAGAAGTTTTTGTTTTGATAAGTCCTAATAGTACATTTTTGCTTTTGTTTCCCTTACCTCCAGAGATGTGTCAAGTAAGAAGTCGTTTTGCTTGAAGTCAAAGAGATTGCTTCCTGTGCTTTTCTCTAGGATTTTTATGGTCTCAGGTCTCACATTTAGGTCATTCAACCATTTTATGTTTATTTTTGTGTATGGTGTAGGAAAGTGGTTCTCTTTTATTTTTCTGCATGTAGCTGTCCAATTTTCCCAGCTCCATTTGTTGAAGAGATTGTCATTTTTCCATCGAATATTCTTTTCTGCTTTGTTGAAGATTAGTTGACCATATAGTTGTGGGTCTATTTCTGGATTCTCTATTCTGTTCCACTGATCTATGTGCCTGTTTTGGTACCAGTACCATACTGTCGTAATGATTACAGCTTTGTAATATAGCTTGAAGTCCAGAATTGTGATGCCTCCAGCTTTGCTTTGCTTTTTCAACATTACTTTGGCTATTTGGGGTCTTTTCTGGTTCCATACAAGTTTTGGAATTGTTTGTTCTAGCCCTGTGAAAACTACTGGTGGTATTTTCATAGGAATTGCTTTGAATGTGTAGATTACTTTGGGTAGTATAGACATTTTAACAGTATCTGTTCTTCCAATCCATGAGCATGGAATGTTTTCCCATTTCTTTGTGTCCTCCTCAATTTCTTTCATAAGTGTTCTATAGTTTTCAGAGTACAGATCTTTTAGTTCTTTCATTAGGTTTGTTCCTAGGTATCTTACAGTTTTGGGCACAATTGTAAATGGGATTGATTACTTGATTTCTCTTTCTCTTGCTCCATTATTGGTGCATAGAAATGCAACTGATGTTTGTTGATGTTATATCCTATGACTTTGCTGAATTCATCAATTCTATATCAGTTCTATATCAGTATCAGTTCTAGCAATTTTTTGGTGGATCCTTCCGGGTTTTCTACATACAGTATCACATCATCTGTGAAGAGTGAATGTTAGACTTCTTCGTTGTCAATATGGATGCATTTTATTTCTTTTTTTGTCTGATTTCTGAGACTAGGACTTCCAGTACTATATTGAACAACAGTGGTGAGAGTGAACATCCCTGTTTTTTTTCTGACCTTACAGGGAAAGCTCTCAGTTTTTCCCCACTGAGGATGATATTAGCTATGGGTCTTTCACAGATGGCATTTATTGTGTTGAGGTATATTCTCTCTATCCCTACTTGGTGGAGTGTTTTTATCAATAAAGAATGCTGTATTTTGTCAAATGCTTTTTTTACATCTGTTGAGAGGATGATATGGTTCTTATTCCTTCCTTTACTAAGTGGTATATCACATTGGTAGATTTGCAGGTATTGAACCACCCCAGCAGCCCAGGAATAAATCCCACTTGACCACGGTGAATAATTCTTTTAATGTACTGTTGGATTTGATTTGCCTTGTATTTTATTGAGAATTTTTGCATCCATTTTCATGAGGGATAATGGTCTGTAATTCTTTTTGTTGGAATCTCTGTCTGGTTTTGGAATCAAGGTAATAGTGGCCTCATAGAATGAGTTTGGAAGTTTCCTTCTATTTTTTTTTTTTTTGAACAGTTTCAGAATAAGCATTAACTCTTCTTTAAATGTTTGGTAGAATTCCCCTGGGAAGCCATCTGGCCTTGGACTCTTGTTTGTTGGGAGAATTTTAATTACTGATTCAATTTCTTTACGGGTTATAGGTCTGTTCAAATTTCCTTTTTCTTCCTATTTCAGTTTTGGTAGTTTATATGATTCTAGGAGTTTATCCATTTCTTCCAGATTGCCCAAATTAGTTGGCATAGAATTGTTCATAATATTGTCTTCTAATTGTTTGTATTTCCTTGGTGTTAGTTCCTTTAGTTGTTGCTTGTCTCCTCTTTCTTTCATGATTTTATTTATTTGGGTCCTTTCTCTTTTCTTTCTGATATATCTAGCTAATGGTTTATCAATTTAGTTAATTCTTTCAAAGAACCAGCTCCTAGCTTCACTGATCTGTTCTACTCTTTTTTTTTAATTTCTGTATCATTGATTCCTGCTCTAATATTTATTATTCCCTTCTTCTGCTGGCTATAGGCTTTATTTTGCTGTTCTTTTTCCAGCTACTCTAGGTGTAAGGTCAGGTTGTGTATTTGAGACTTTGCTTCTCTAGGAAGGTCCGTATTGCCCTCTTATGTCTGCCTTTGCTGCATCCCAAATGTTTTGGACTATCATGTTTCATTTTCATTTGCTTCCTTGTATTTTTTTTTATTTCTTCTTTAATTTCCTGGTTAACCCATTCATTCCTTGGTAGGATGTTCTTTTTTTTTTTTAATGATTAGATTTTCACTTTTTTTTTATATTATGTTAATCACCATACAGTACATCCCCAGATTCCGATGTAAAGTTTGATGCTTCA
>NC_048233.1:10376872-10409147 GCF_002007445.2 Ailuropoda melanoleuca
CTGAGTCTTTTCTTGTTGATATGATGTATCACATTGATTGATTTGCGAGTGTTGAACCATGCTTGCATTGGTAGGATGTTCTTTAACCTCCATGAATTTGTGGTTTTTCCAAATTTTTTCTTTTGGTTTACTTCAAGTTTCATAACATTGTGATTTGAAAATATGTATGGTATAATCTCTGTCTTTTTGTATTCGTTGAGGGCTGATTTGTGACCCAGTATGTCTTCTATGCTGGAGAATATTCCATGTGCACTTGAAAATAATGTGTATTCTGTTGCTTCGGGATGAAATGCTCTGAATATATCTGTTAAAGTCCTTTTGGTTCAGTGTGTCATTCAAAGCCATTGTTTCCTTGATCTTCTGCTTACATGATCTGTCCATTGGTTAAGTGGGGTGTTAAAGTCCTCTACTATCTTTGTATTATTATCAGTAAGTTTCTTTATGTTTGTCATTAATTGTTTTATATATTTGGGTGTTTCCAAGTTGGAGGCATAAATATTTACAATTGTTAGATCTTCTTGTTGGATAGACCCTTTAATTATCATATAGTGTTCTTCTTCATCTCTTAGTATAGTCTTTGGTTTAAAATCTAGCTGTATGATATAAGTATGGCTACTCTGGCTTTTTTTGGCTGTCCATTAGCATGACAAATGGTTCTCCATCCCATCATCTTCAATCTGGGGGTGACTTTGGGTCTAAATGAGTCTCTTCTAAGCAGCATATTGATGTTTTTCTTTTTTTTCCAATCCATTCTGATATGTCTTTTGTATGGAGCATTTAGTCCATTTCCATTCAGGGTAATTATTGAAAGATATGAATTTAGTGCCATTGTATTACCTATAAAGTCACTGTTCCTATAGATTGTCTCTGTTCCTTTCTAGTCTTTGTTGCTTTTGGTCTCTTTACTGCTCAAAGGGTTTTTAATTTTTCTTGCAGACCTGGTATAGTGTTTTCCAACTCCTTTAGTTGTTGCTTGTCTTGGAAACTCTTTACCTCTCCTTTCTGAATCACAGCCTTGCTAACTAAAATATTCCTGGCAGCATATTTTTCCCATTTAGCACATTGAATATATCAAGTCACTCCCTTTTGGCCTGCCAAACATGTCTGTATAACCTTATGTGTCTACCCTTGTAGGTTAAGAACGTTTTGTCCCTAGCTGCTTTCAGAATTCTCTCTTTATCTTTGTATTTTGCAAGTTTCACAATATGTCCTGGCTTTGGCCTGTCTTTGTTAATTTGGTGTGCCTCTTGGACTTGAATGTCTGTTTCCTTCCCCAGATTAGGGAAGTTCTCAGCTATAATTTGTTCAAATAAGTCTTCTTCCCCTTTTTCTCACTCTTCCTCTTCTGGGTCTCCTATGATATGGATATTATTGTGCTTTGTGGAATCACTGAGTTCCCTAACCTACATAGGTGCATAGGTGATCTAATAGTTTTCTTTCCCTCTTCTTTTCAGCTTCTCTATTTTCCATAATTTTATCTTCTTCTTTTTTTTTTTTAAGATTTTATTTATTTATTTGACAGAGATAGAGACAGCCAGCGAGAGAGGGAACACAAGCAGGGGGAGTGGGAGAGGAAGAAGCAGGCTCATAGTGGAAGAGCCTGATGTGGGGCTTGATCCCATAACACCGGGATCACGCCCTGAGCTGAAGGCAGACGCTTAACCGCTGTGCCACCCAGGCGCCCCTCCATAATTTTATCTTCTATATCACCCATTTGTTTTATTCATTCCTCTGATTCTTCCATCCTCATTGTGGTTACATCCAGTCAATTTTGCATCTCAGTTGTAACATTTTTTTTTTTTTTTAATTTCAGCCTGACTAGTTTTTAGGTCTTTTATCTCTGCAGCAAGAGTTTTTCTGGTGTCATGCTTCTTTCAAGCCCAGCTAGTATTCTTATGACTATTGTTCTAAATTCTTGTTCAGAAATACTGTTTCTGTCTGTTTTGAGCAAAGCCCTAGCTGCAATTTCTTCCTGATCTTTCTTTTGAGGAGGATGCCTCCGTTTTGTCATTTTGTCCAGGTTTCTGTCTGTCGCATGTTATGAAAGCTTGTTACATTTCCTGCTCCTGAGAGTAATGCTATGTTAGAAAGGGGTCATACATTGTCCAGGGCCTGATGCTTCAGGAAGTGTTTCTAGTGTATGCTGTATACACTCTGCTGTTGTGTTTTGTCTGCTCTTTCCCACAGGTATGTCCTTGCAGAGTTCCTCTTTGTTTGCAGTGGGGAGTGTTTGGACATTTAACCAGATGTTCTTTGATTTGTTTATTAAGATAAGCCTTAAAAAACAAAACAAAACAAAACAAAACCTGATCCAAAGAAAGAGAAAAGGAAAAGGAACAAAACAGAAAAACAAAAAACTATAAGCCTGATTCCAAAGAAAAAGAAAGAAGAAAAGAAACCTGATCCAAAAAAAAAGAGAAAAGTAAATGAAAAAACAATAAAAAATTACAAGCCTGATTCCAAGGGATAAAAAAAAAAGAGAGAGATAGTGATTGAAAAAGAGAGAGAGAGAGAGAAAGTCTGGTCCTATTTCCACCAGAAGCAAAGCTGACGCTTTAGAGCACTGGATGATCAGTAGACTTGTTGCATCCGGTCTTCTGGGGGAAAGGCTCACTACACTGGCTCTCAGTCATATCTGTCCTATTAAAGATGTGCCTGAAGGGTGCAGGGGGTGGGGTTTGGTGTAAGTGGCTCCAGCCTCCAGTGGGGGGCACTGTGTTGCTCACTGAAGCAGTGGGCTGGGCTGGGAGGGAGGCAGAAATGGCTTTGCCCCACTCTCTCCTCCCCAGAGAGGGAAGCTAAGGCCCACCGCTATTCAGGAAGCCCCCACAGAAAATCAAACAATCTCCTCTCTTGGTCCCAGGATTTAATGAGATCCTTGCCCTCACCATGTCTGTGCCCAGGCCTTTGGCATGCACAGTACCACATTTCTCCTGTGTTTAATCTCTGGGGTACAGCTGGGATTCTAAACTCCAAATCTTAAAGGACCCAGGGTAGCACAGACCTGCTACTCTGCTCCAGAGGAGAGCCTCCCCACTCTGTGTCTGGTGACTTATTGCTCCAGAAGAGCAGTCACACACCCATGCAGGTGCTTGGAGTTTACGTCAAAGTACAGGGAAAAGCAGTAACCAGGTTATCTGCCCTCTGTCCCCTGTCAATGAATAGCCACTCAATGGCACCCAATGGGTCTTTTGTCCTTGGAAAGGCAATATACCCTCTTCCAAATGTACTCCAGGAAGGGGAAACTTCTCTTCCAGCATGACCCAGGGGAACCCTACACCATGCTGTCCACTTCCAGGCCTCCACCCTCCTTCTCCCCAGGATCACCACCATGCCTGGCCAGCTCAGCTCCAACAATTAGTGTGAACTTCCAAAACCTTCAAATTTGAGTTCTGCTGCTGCACAAACTTGTAATAGTCAATTCCTCTCAACTTCCTAGTCAATGTTTTTGAGGAAGTGTTTTTTTTGCATGAACCCAGGGAGAGTGCTGCTCTCTCTCTCCCTCTCTCTTTTTCTCTTCCTCCTCTCCATGTAAGGGCTCCCTCCCCATCATGGCACTATGGCTTTTCTCTCCCTCAATTCATGTCTCTGCACCTTGGATCTGACATGCTCTCTTCCTGTGCAGATTGTTCTCTTAAACGCAGATCAATTTCCTAGTGTTCAAAATGATCTGATGTTAATCTAGTTTTGTTGAAGGGACAGGGCAAGCCCAGGGACCCCCTACTACTCTGCCATCTTTACTCCCTCCCCTGGAAGTATGTACTTTAAAACGTTGCTAATAAATATCACTGGGGAATATAGCATGGGTTCTGCTTATTTTCTTTGTAATCTAATTTTTCACATTTTCTATAAGGGACATGCTTTACATTTGTAAGAACATATAAAAACAAATAATACTTAAATTGTTAAATAAAATTGAAATTAGTATATCATTTCTTCATCAATTCATTTTTATATCAATATAGGCATTATTTTCCAACTTTTCTTCTGTTAATACATTTTTCCCTTTTCATTCAGAAATCATAGTGCATAACAAATCTGTTTTTATTCCCTATTTACCTTTTCATATTTAATAATTGCTACCTGTATTCAGCTAAGAATGTCATCTGAAAGAACCCATTTGTTCTAATTATACACAGTCTTAAATCCTATGGTAGAATTTCTTCACTTTCTGATTGAGAATCTAAGGTGTTCCTGACTAAATTGAATTGAATTGAACAATGTATAATATAATGGAAAAAGCACTGAATAGTTTCAGAAAATCTGCATTGGAGTCAACATAGTTGGATTCTCCTCCAAGTTTTGTAGCTTTGATATATCAGTTTTTTTGTTTTTTGGGGTTTTGTTTAGTCAGTTGCCATTAGCCAAACTTACCCATCTAGAATATAACAAATTCGAATAAATGATGCTTAATATACTCTTGAACTTAAGGATTTGTGGTCCTTCTGCAGTAACTTAAAGAGGAATATTTACACTATAAAAATATTCATTGTTTATCTGAACTATAAATTTCACTGGGCATCCTGTATTTTATCTAGCATTCCTACCCTAATCCCAATAGGATGCTTAAAAGGTATTATTTAGTACTGATAAAAATGGAACAAATAAATTGAAATTACTGCTTCTTTTTAATGAGTGCTGTCCCCTTTTGATACAAAGCTTATTTGCCAGTGTTCTCTAATTGCTTAGGATAGAAGCAATGAAAAATTATAATACAAGTGAATGAAACTGAGAAGAATTATCAGCTTTATTTTCACCCTAAAATTTAAAAAAGCTATCACATTTACTTGAAATCTGCATCAATGCATTTCAAAGTGTGACCATATCTTACACATCCTTCAGCCAGTCTGAAAATCTTCTGCGGGATAAAAAGAATACTTTTCAATTTGAGGAAAATACAAAAAAAAAATTCCACTATATTATCTATTAGTGATGTCTAAAATTCTAATGGGTCAGAAAATTTATAATTATCTTTCTCCTAATTTGCATTTTCTTTCTATTATATTCAATAAAATACAGCAGATGCTTTATAGATAGTTTAGAAATGTATAAATGGCTAGGAATAAGTTAAAAATACACAAAATGAAGAAGTTAACACAAGAGGAATTTTGAAATGTATTCTTTAATAAAATCTGTTGCTCCTGAACACATAAAAAATTATATGATTTATGCTTTACAAAAGCTGTCATTTTGGAATAAATAATAAGTTTTTCTCTGGCCTACCTCCTAATCTCCACCCCCCACTTACCACTGAAACCATGACCCATAGAGTTGATGAGGTTAAAAGTGTCACTAACAAGACACCCACTGACCCCCTTTCTTCACAGGACTCTTAAACTTATCTTTTAGAGGCAAACAACCAGAAGAGCTCCAGCTGGCCTAAACCAGTTTGAGCTTGACCACCAACTCACACCTGTGCAGATGGACCATGGAGTGTCCACAGTTACTTCTACCTCATTATGTTAGAAGTTCCACCCAAAAAGGAGCACAAGCTTCTTTAACACAATATAGGATTCATATAGTCGTGTTTTTCTATATACACCTGGGCAACCTTAGGCCAGCCTTAACATGCAATGACAAAACTCCCCTCTCTCAATATTCATTGTAACTCTAAATAAAAGAAACCCACTCACTCACACTTGGAGAGTCACAGTTTTGGAAGACATTCCCCATGATCACCTTATTTGCTGCAAGTAGCTTCCTTTGTAAAACACCCCCACCTGGTGTAGTCTCCACCTATGACTCACCAAGGAGAAACTCACTCAGTTCAGTTACACTATCAATTACTTCTCTAAATCAGAAACCCAGGGAAGATTCTGTGCATATTTTTCTCAAAATTCAGTTAGCAAAAATGCTAAGTACAAGAATCTCCAGTTATTTCATGTGATAATCCAATCCCTATGATAATAATCTATAGAAGATGAAATCCTGAAGGAAATTCAGACCACATTAATTAACGTAATCCCCTTTGTGAAAGTAACACATCTATATGATATATGGGTAAATATAGGTATAATGAAGCTCATTACATTACTTATGATTATTGGTTTTTCCTACTAGATTTTCAGATTCTTGGGGAAAGAGCTTTTTTCACCTTCAACATTTAACCATAAAATTTAGCAAAATGTTGACCTACTAAGTGTTCGTTAAATGGTAACAGAAGGAATAGGCTTGCTTGCTGCCATAGATTTTGTATTGTACCATCTGGCTCTCCCTTCAGGACTGAAGAGGTTGTTCAGGGAGCCGTAGCTAAAGTAATCTGAGAGGTGGAGGCACGTGAGTGTCACCCTATCAGGAAACAGCCTTCTCTGAGGAGAATCACCTCACACAAGGTCAAGCTCCCTTCTTGCGAACAATTCTGATGCCAATGTTTTGTTACTGTTTTTGTACCTGAACATTATCTTTTAAACATTTATTCATGTTTTACCACAGAGAACTTTGGTCTGTGAAACAGAACTGGGGTTAATTCTAAAACAGAAAGTTTTCATTCAAGTAAAAAAAAAATGGGAAAGAGGTAAAAGTGTATTCAATGTTTCACATTACATTTTATTAAATATTTTACATATTGACAATAAGAAAAGGACATTTGGCCTTTAGGTTTTATTTAATATCATTATTAAGAAAAGTAAGGTATAATTTTTCATTGTCCACAAAGTGACCTAGAAGCCAGTCGAATTCTCCTATAAATACACCAGAGAAGTTTTTTATAAGGGTTTTAATACTAAAAGTTAATATCTAAGGATAGTTGAACAGAAATTATTAAAGAAATTACTCATAAATATCAAATAAATGTTACCTTTTCTTTCGGATACATAGAATATTTTTTGTTCTTATAATTTTTTATTACTTACAGTTATCCTAGATTTTAAACAAATTGCTGAGGTAATTTCACAGTTTATCGGAAAGCTAATACAATGCTACGACCTTCACCACTTTACAAAGTAAACAAAGGGGAAATGGCTTCAAATTGCTTTGTATTAGGTGTTACTATAGTTAAGAGTGGTTCTATATTAACACCCTCCTATGATCAACCAATATATCTGAGTCAGATTGGCATCTACATCTTGATAGTACCAGGCAAAATGGATTCTGTTTTGTAAATTACTTAATTCGCAGGAAGATTTTGTGGAGGTCCAAAAAACAAAAGCAAAAGGAGGAGGGCTGGATTATAGACCAATTCATAGAACATATTTGGAGAAGGAAAACCAAGGGTTATAGTGGTGGACATGGAGAAAGAAGAGATGAAGTCACAATGCCCAGATTCTCAGCCCACCAATACAGAGATAATTCAACAGCATACAAATGGTTACTAGTTCAGGACAAGACACATTTTCAAAGTAGAAAACGAATTGTTAGAAGAAATGATTCTTCAATTAAAATAACCACTTTTATACAGTATTAAAGTCAATTCAACTTAATCTCCTTCAACCATTTAAAATTTGGAAGTAGAATGCATTTCAAGACAATGCTTCATTTTTTTCAAATCTATTTTAATAAATTACAAATGCACTCTTAATTTGCATGTATATGCTCTCTCATTTTAAAGCACCTAAAACATATTTACTAACAGCAAGTAGAATAAACATGTGAAATTAATATGGCTAGGCCACTGTCACTAAATTTGCTGTAGAATGACCAGGAAAAGGCAGCTCAATCCTTTAACTTTGAATGAGCTAGATAAAAACATGTCGCTGCTATGTTTGAAATTAGCCTTATTATACCATAAAAATATCTAAAATGTTTTAACATCTATCTCAGGCTAATTTTTTTTCTTTATCGGCAAAATATTTTAACATCTAATTAGATATTTTGACTACCATATTTTTGGTTTGCTTCTATTGGGTTAAAGTATGAGACAAATGATTCAGCTCTCCAAAATAAAAAGATTTTACCGACTACCTTGCTTCACTCTCCAGTGAAACTATAACACGTAGTACTTTTAATAAAGTAGTACACCAGGTCTTTGAAGAGAAAAATAATACAGCTTCAAGTCACTTTGGTAAAGAAACATACATGAACTTTCAACTTCAGAATTATATTTCTGGTAAAAACAAATTCAAAGCAATTTGGGGATTCCTCTTTCTGGAGAGAAGAAACTAAATTAATTTGGTAAATCATTCTCTGCAATACCTGCAAAGTTTAATTGACAAAACATATACAAAATAGGATACTAACTAGTTATGTCTATATTAAAAAATATAATAATCGTGATTTTTGCTATCTCTACAAAACACCCTACATGTATTGGATCAATATAATACAAATGACACAGCCTCTGAAGACACTTCCGCTTATTTACATTTTAACACTACATTTAATCTCGAAGTTATATAGATACAACATAACCTTTTTGTTGGTTTCATTAAAACTTAAAAAGTATGATCTGTTAAATAAATACTGCAAACAAATAAATATGCATCATTAAGGTTACATATAACACACTGGAGCTGCTATTCCTCCTATACACATAACATAAATAGATATCAAAACAACCTTGCACATATTTTTGATATTACTGTTAGTCAAGTTTCACTGCTTAGAATATTATTCTCAAATATCTAATTAATAAGAGACATTACCCAGCTATTGTTCTTCTCTCATATTGTATACATAAGGAATCCCCAGATTATATAATTCATTATTAAGATCCAGGTATGGTGAAATTCTGACTTGTAAGGCAAACTGTAACTCTGGAGCATACAATGTTTCATATTTTTCCTTTGTAATGCCTCCCAAAACAAGCATCAGTGCAATGTAGTTCCAACTAGACCTAAAACCTGATAAGCAATACAAAATTTGTATGTGCTACATATTTTCAACTAAACTTAGTGGTTGAGAATCTAGAATGTGCAACTAAGCATATTTTCTCCATATGTGACCTGAAAGTACAAAATGGATCTGGAGAGGAAGAGAATTAGAAAAGATCGAGGAAAGTTTTACTTTGAATCGCAACTTTGTAATTTATACCTGATCTTTACTATGTATTTTAAGAAGTGAGAAAGAAACTGAAGAGATATACAGTGCACATATGTAATTTTAAGAAAGTGATGATGAATTAAAACTCAAGATAGTAAAATGTCAATTTTCCACAATTTATAACTCAACACAATCCCAGCAACACTTCTTGTAGGATTTGACAAACTGATTGTAAAGTTCATATGGAACTGCAAAGAAACTAAAATACCAAATTAATTTTGGAAGAAAAGAATAATGTTGGGAAGTACACATTACCTAATTTCAGATTTAATATAAAGTTATATTCAAGAGAGTGTGGTATTGACAACAGATTAGGTTTCAACAAATATGTAAATGGTGGCTGGTGGAAAACAAGTTCCACACTTTCAGAGGCACACTTACAGATAAGCAAGGAGGGAAGGCGAAAGTGAGTGCTAGCCACTTAAGCAGTCAGAGACATCAGTATGCACTCATGTTTAGCTTAGTATACATACAGATGGTTTGATACATAAACAAATATACATACGTGTGTAGACATGGCTTAGTATATCATGGAGCTCTGCCCGCTTAAGAATTTACAAGCAATGAAATCCCACAATCGGCACAGATTCAGCACAAGATATTGGTTTCTGAATACTATTTATCAGGAAAAAGACTTACAGATCCTTGGAGAAATGACTGATTATAAGGATGGTGCAAAGGAAAAACAAGGTAAGCACAGAGCATCTTATAATGCCAGAAAGTAAGAAAGTGTTCAAAAAATTTAAAGATTGGGACGTGTCAAAGGCACTCAAGAGCTACCCTGAAAAACCTCCTAATTACCAAAAATGGAACAATTTCAGCAACAAAATAAAGTACCATTTGATCATAACAGAAGTATAAAATTAATATCCATGAGCTCATGCTATTATAAATGATTTAATAATTGAGAGAAATAAATGGGAGGGAGAAAGAAAAATCTTTACAGAAAAATTTCAAATACTGCCTTTGAAGGAGGTTTACCACCACCTAGAGTGGGCAGGACTTGATGACTTTGTACAAAGAACACAGAATGGAAGGCAGAAAATGGTAACTTCACAGTAGGAACACCTGGCAAATGCTAAATTAACCAAGTGATAAGAGCCAGAACAGAACTAGGATTACTCTTTCGCGGGATGTCTATGGTTATCAATTGCACTCATTCTGTTTGAACACTTCTGTAAACCCTTGTTTTTAATATTGAAATCGATTTACCGTTACATCAGTGCTCCAGATTAGAACTCAGTGGAAAATGTTTGCAAATGTGCCACTCCCAAATGTTTTTCCAGATGCGTGAAATCCACAACTGAAAATCACTTTACTGTGTTATTATGTGGTCATTAAATGTGAAAATGGATAAAGCTATTTCAATATTCTTCTAGTGAGCTGGAATTCATATATTTCACCTGCATTGTGACTGTTTACTCATTATACAGTAAGAAATGCTTCCTCAGACAATGAAGGAGGAATTTAACATATTTCTTTTCCTTGTAATTACAGACTAGAGGGGAAGGGCACCAAAAATTATTAAGACTTGAAGTTTACTTCAAGTATGCTCTGTATTTATGTTGGAATGAACTGAAAAGCAGACTGTAAAGAGATCATGTTACAGAAAAAACAATATTTCAAAAGATAAAGCAATTAAATTTAGATGTATTTTAAAGGAACCAGGAATTGAATGGTTCTCAATCTAATAAACCTTAAGAATTGAGAATTTATTATTCAAAATCACTTTCACATAAATGTGAGGAATGATAGTGTTCATGGATTTTCACTTAACTGATGCTATAGTAGTTTAAATGATGGATTCAAATATCTCATTAAGAACAGTTTCTATTTAGAATCCTGAAGGTTAGTTATATTTAGAATCTTAGCTTTTGGTGGTGATAGTGGTCTTTATTTTTAATATGTTGTGTTTGGATTCTGAGCAAAATGGGCATGGCCCTTTAAATTATATTGCCTTTCATCTTCTCTATTGAAAAAACTGCCTATTTCCATAATGAAAGATGCAAATGAGAAGTCAGAAGTTTAAATATGAACTGCTTTCTCACAGTTTCACATGTAGCTGACAAATACTGAAGCATCTTGGGTAACAAGAGCAGAGGGCATATAGAGCTCAGAAGAATCACCTTGGGTCCCCGCTCCCAAGTCTATTCCATCCACCTGCTGGGGTTCCCCTCTTCTGTTTGGATCAGACTCCAGAGCCAGCAGAAGCTGCACCCCACGGACACAGGTATCACCAACTCTATCTGCAGCTCTTGCTCTCAACACATCTCACTGGTACTAGTGCCGCTCGATTGTGTATACAAAACACAAAGCATAGAGATTTTAAAGTGCAAACCAGTAAATTTAGCCTGGCAGGAAGGCAAGCTAACCAATTCAGATTAAAAATTACAAGGTGAAATATCACTTTTAAGTTTTTCATGGTTTACCATTAAATATAACTATAGTTTTCTTAGCAAATATTTCAATATATTCCTTAAATGAACTACGTGAGTTAATAGAGCAAATGGTCACATCAATGAAGGTAGGATATGAGTAATTTTATTTAATCAGTGGTTAATTTTTCTTGTCTATGTAATAATGTGTTTCTCTGTTTCACATCCACATTGAGACTCTGCTTATTTATATGATATAGCTTCTGCGTTGTGATATATTGCAGACTTGGCAAACAATTTTTAAAGCCATTATAAATATTTTTCTGTATGATGGCAATTTCTTAAGAGAAGTTATTTTTCTGGGAAATTATTAAATGTCAGAATTGAATATTTTGAACACATAGGAGCCTATATATTTCCGGTTATGTTGTAAAAGATAACAATAGAGCATAATCTTCTGAAAAAATTAAAATAAGTAAATAGTGTGTAATTTGATGGCACACTGGCAAATTACTGAGCTTAAGAGCTGTAAAAATTTTTATGGGATCAGAATTCTATTTCATATAAATTTCTTGGATTAAAAACAGTATTTAAAATACTTGAAACAAGTTAATGAACTTCTCAAAAATTAGCAAGGAAAATTGCTTGCTCTTAGCCAATGCCTTCAAATATTATGGAAATAACACAACACAACCCATAGGAGTACAACTAAATCAAATTGGTCCTAATTTTAGAGCATTCATTTCTAACATCATTTTGGAAGTGGTGACAATAATCCTTTAGGAGATGATGGGCAGCAAATTTTCTTTGAGTCATAGAAAAGAAAGGGTAAAGATAAGTAGAAAAACTATATATCTCAGGAAATATGAAGGAAAAATTTTAGAATAACCTATTACGTAACACTATCCTTACAATACAAATAACTCATACAAAGTTTTTGGTATTTTTCAGGATAGAGACAATTTTTAAGTGTAGTGTAAATACTTCATATATTATAACATTTCTGCTCTTTTAAAATTAATTTAATACCACATTTGGAAAACTCCAGGTGGTAAGTGAAATAACAATACCTATGCATGTAAAGAGAGACAATGATAATTGAAAAAAGAAAATATTTTGAGGTAAAAATCTTTCTTGGAAGAAAACTGAAAAGGTAAAATCATATATTAGCAGTTAAATGGCATGAAATACTAATTTCAGTGGTATACAGAAAACCCAGGAAAGATAGAATTTGAAAATTTACCTTAAGAAGCAGTCAATTTTTGTACCTTTTAAAAATGTATCTTAAAATTTCTCAGAGATGAATGAAAAACACACAGATACAGAGATCAAACATCCTCCTCGTAAGAAGCAGATGCAAAAAGGAAGTGAGTATTTTCCCCAATCCTCACTGAATCTTGATATAATTTTCTGTTACTTGTTAACTATTTTTTTCTAAAGAATTTCAATATACACTGGGCCTGGATGGCTCAGTCCTTAAGCGTCTGCCTTCTGCTCAGGGCGTGATCTCGGAGTCCTGGGATCGAGCCCCACATCGGGCTCCTCTGCTGGGAGCCTGCATTTTCCTCTCCCACTCCCCCTGCTTGTGTTCCCTCTCTCTCTGGCTGTCTCTCTCTGTCAAATAAATAAATAAAATCTTTAAAAAAAAAAGAATTTCAATATAATTTAACATATGATATATTATGTCTAACGTATTTTCAAGATTTTGTCATTTAAAGATTTACCTGATGAACTTAGCCTACTAAGCAGAAAACAATTCCATGGATCTCCTTTATTTGGGAAAAACCCTCTTCTGCCAACTCTCTACATGCACATGAATAACTTACATGCTTTTGCAGAAATAATGTGAATATGAAGCAGTAAGCTCATCTCTGTCTTAATCTTCAGAGATAAAAAAAGCAGACAGTTTACTCAAGAGTAAAAACACATAGTTCAAACTCCAATTAGACAACGATAACAAAAACTCAATCACCTATAGAAAAAGGTAAAGTTGTGTAGAAAATCTAACCTACCTGTCCTCCGATTGCTTAACCTGTGTGCACGCTATTCAAGTAACATAGAACAGACACCACTGTTCTGAATGAGTCAGCTTGCCCAGTTTCATGAGGTTGCTTCAAATATACCTAATAAACTAAATGAAAAAACAGTGTTGAAAACCAAATATTCTTGGTTAGTATATTCCAGAGAATTAAAGTGATTTGAGTGCTATCGTCATACATTCATAACTGGGTCAAGTATGAACATTATTTCTTTTCAATTTGTTTCGAAACAATTGTGAATTTCCTAATGTCACTTCTGACTCACTCTATGACTATTCAAGAAATAATACTCTATTAACCTTATTCAATACATGTTTGTGATTATAATTTCTTCTTTGTAATAGCTGTAGGTATTCCTAATGTTGAGAACCAAAGTGAGGCTCCAGTGAGAGAACTGTGGATGTTTATATATGTTTGTAAACATATGATGTTACAAACTAATAAATATCTTCTGATTGTGGGTCATCAAAAGTGATTTCTGCAGATATATTTTAGAAGTATGTTTACTTTTTTGAAACCAAGTCCAGATATCTATTCCACTTTGAACCCTTAAACCATTGAGATAAATCAGGGGATTATTTCAATAAAGGTAGAATCAGTGAGTGCCCTAAGAGATATATGGGAACAAAGTTGGGAGCAGAACCCAGGCATATAACTCTCAGTTCACTATTGTTTCCAACTGATCAATGTCCCTTTTAGTTTATTATTCCCAGTTTGAAGACATTCGAGAGTTAGGGTCTTGAATTTATGGGAAAGTCTCCCTCAAAACCCTGCTCTTTAATTCAGTTTTTTTCTCTTCTGACCTCCTCCGTGTCTCATTTTTTCTCTGGGCAGGGTCTTCAGTGCCATTTGCCTGGTATCTCACTCTAGCGCTTCTTGGAATCCACTGTTTCTTTCTCCTTTTAGCAGCTGGAGTCTTGGGATTCATGGGTAAGCTAAACAAGATCTGGGCCTTGAACCAAAACTCTCCTACTTTAGGGATGACTATTTTTAGTGGTCTTCCTCTCCTGCTAGTTCCATAGCTATGATCTCAAGTTCTACCCAGGAAGCCCTTCCACCTTCACTACTAACATCATTACTTGGCCATTTACAAAATTCCTCAGAAGCCCCTGATGCCTCCTTTACTTATAAAGCCTGGATCATGTTCAGGATATTTCCAAGAAAGCTTGTATTTGAGATTTGAGATTTTGTTGATGGTCAGTCATGCTGGGTGCATGGTAATCTCCCCCTCCTCCGTGACACCTATTTTCAATAAACTGTCCAGTTCTCTTAGTTCTACCTCCATGTTTCCATTCTGAAGCACAAATTTAGTCTTTAAATTGTTTATTCTCAGAAATGCTTAATACAATCATCAGGAGTTTTCTCCTGTACTATGCCAATCACCTCCTAAACTACCCTGAAGTCAACAGGCTCTCTCAAACTCTTATTAAAATTACCAAATAAAGTTCTATGAACATATCTCTGATCTTGTCCCCAAATGCCAAGAAAGCATTAATGGTTTTCATTCTTTCCTGCATTAAATTAAAGTCCCCCTACTTATATTTATTTTGTAAATCATAATCTTACTTCAGCCAAATAATTTTCAGCTCACAAGTCATGGCTCAAGGGCTCAGACTCTCAGTGTTATTATCAAGATTTAGTGTATTTTCTTAAATAAAGTGTCTTAATTTAACACACTCCTTTAAGTTCCCAGGACTTTATATGGTTGTTTTGTTTGTTTGTTTGTTTGTTTTGTAATGGTGCTTTTCATTAGTTATAGTTGTTTTGCTGAGGAGCAGGTCTACAGAGATTATCATGGCACCATTCTGGCAGGAAGACTCCTCTATGTGTATTTTTTTTTTTTTACTTTTACTAAAAATTATTTGTTGTTTATTTGAAATTCAAATTTAGCTGGGCATCCTGTACTTTTTTTTTAATGATTTTTTATTATATTATGTTAGTCACCATACAGTACATCCCCAGTTTCCTATGTAAAGTTCGATGATTCATTAGTTGCATATAACACCCAGTGCACCATGCAATACGTGCCCTCCTTACTACCCATTCTTTAGAAGTTAAAACCTCTATATTCCTTAGCCGCAACACTTTTCATGACATCTTACATATAATGGATGCTTATTTAGTATCTTCATATTATAGCAACATTGGGACAAGCAATTCTGATATATTTGTGTGAGATTCATTTAGATCTTAGCTCACAGAGAGGAAGGTGAGAAATAAACTTACGATGATGCAAATAATATAATCAGTGTCTCACAATGCCATAATTCAAGTGTTTTATTCCCTAGTAATCAATGAACACCTGGGAGAATTTCCAGGCTATGTTCCCCCCCATTCCCCTCTCTCCTCAGCCTATGAAAGATGAGTTTTATGCAAAGATTTGTATTTATTTAATTCTTTTTTACAGACGGAATTTAATAAATAGGTTGTAGTATAATCCTTTTAAAAATGTAGTGCATTCACCTTAGCTTGAAGAGATTTGAAGATCAAGGATGTAATTTATTTTTTAGTAGTTACAGGTTACTTGTAACTTATTGTGGCAAAAAATACAGGGCTCTACTTGTGGTGATATACATTTTCTTTTAAAGTAAGTTTATATAAGTTGAGAAATAGTTAACACGAAATACTGCTTATAGAATCATATGGATTGAGTACACATAAGGCAAAAATTGTCACATGGTATATAAATGACTGGGGTTTGCAAAAAATACAAAAACACTAATTTAAATGAAAACATGCACCCTTATGTTTATAGCAGCATTATTTATAATAACCAAAAAATGAAAACAGGCCAAGTGTCCATTGACTGATGAATGGATAAAGAAGATCTGGCATATATATGCAAGAGAATATTATTCAGCCTTAAAAAAATATATGAACTCTTGCCATTTGCAACCACATGGTTGGAGCTAGAGAGTATAATGCTAAGCAAAATAAGTTAGTCAGAGAAAGACAAATACCATATGATTCACTCATTTATGGAACTTAAGAAACAAAATAAATCATCAAAGAAAGAAGAAAAGAGTGAGAGACATAAAGCAAGAAACAGACTCTTAAGTACAGAGAACAAAGTGGTGGTTCCCAGAGTGGAAAGGGGTGGGGGTATGGGTGAAATAGGTGATGGGGATTCAGGAGTGCACTTATCTGGAGGAGCAGTGAGCAATTCATGGAATTGCTGAATCACTATATTGTATACCTGAAATGAAAATAATACCATATATTCACTATACTGGAATTGAAATAAAAAAATTAAAAAAGGAAGAAAATGCAGTTATCTCAAGAAGCCATTTGTAGATGAATGAATAAAGAAGATGTGGTATATATACAATGGAATGATAGATACTCAGCTATTAAAAAAATGAGGTCTTGCCATTTCCAACAACATAGACAGATCTAGAGGGTACAGTGCTAAATGAAATAAGTCAGAGACGTACAATCATATTCCATATGATTTCACTCATATGTAAAGTTTAAGAAACAAAACAAATGAACAAACAAAGAAAAATAGAGACAAACAGAAATACTCATAAATACAGAAAACAAAGTGGTGGTCGCCAGAGAGGAGGTGGCTGGGGGAGATGGGTGACACAGTTAAAGGAGACTAAAAGTACGCTTACCTTGATGAGGCCCGATTAATGTATACAATTGTTGAATCATTATATCGTACATCTGACTAAAAGAACACTGTATGTCATACCTCAATAGAAATAAATAAATAAATAAATAAATAAATAAATAAATAAATAAATAATAAGGTTTATAAACAAGGCTTAATAAGAGCTTAAGCTTTAAAAGAAGCATTTTTTAAAATAATTTATATACTCCTTGAAATATATTTACTTCTCCCTAAGTGAAGTAAAATATTACATATAAGCCATTTAAAGTTCTCTTTAAAAGACACATCCTGGGGCGTCTGGGGGGCTCAGTCGTTAAGCGTCTGCCTTTGGCTCAGGGCGTGATCCCGGCGTTCTGGGATCGAGCCCCACATCAGGCTCCTCCGCTATGAGCCTGCTTCTTCCTCTCCCACTCCCCCTGCTTGTGTTCCCTCTCTTGCTGGCTGTCTCTATCTCTGTCAAATAAATAAATAAAATCTTTAAAAAAAAAAAAGAAAATAAACTAAAAGACACATCTTGTTAAACATACTAATTTAAATACATATTCCATTTTATATATACATACCACTTCTTTATCCATTCATCTATCAGTGGATTCCTGGGTTCCTTCCATTTCTTAGCTATTTTAAATAATGCTGCAATAAACATAAGGGTGCATATATCTTTTTGAATTATTGTTTCCTTTTATCTCTGTAAATATCCACTGTTTGATTTATTGGAACATTTGGTATTTCTCTTCTTTTATTTTTTGAGGACTTTTCATACTATTCTTCACAGTGACTGTACCAATATTCATTCCCCTCAAAAGTGCTTAAGGGTTCCCTTGAATATTATTCAGCCATAAGAGAGAAAAAGGTCTTGCATTTTGCAACAGTACAGATGGACCTAGAGGGTATTATGCTAAGTGGAATAAGACAAATAGCAAATGATTTCACTTAATTGTGGAATTATTTAAAGAGGTACACATAAACAAATAGGCCCACAAATAAAGAGAACTGATAGTTGACAGAGGGGAAGATGGTAAGGGCATGAGAAAAATGGGTGAAAGGTTTGGAGGAGGTACTTCCAGTTATGGAATGAATAAGTCATGGTAATGAAAGGTACAACATAGGGAATATTGTCAATGGTATCATAGTAGCATTGCATGGTGACAAATGGTAGCTACACGTGTGATGAGCCTAGCATAATGCATAATGAATAGAGTCAAATCACTATGGTGTACACCCAAAACTAACGTAAAGTTGTGTCAACTATATTTCAATAAAAAATTAATAAATTAACAAAGAGATTTTTATCATATATCCAGGACCAACATTCTATGTTGTCACAAATATTAAAGAATTCATGCATTAAAGTATTAAGAACAATTTGTGTCAAATAGTAAACAAATACTGCTTTATCATTTTATAATCAAACACAAAAACAATGAAAACTAAAAGATCTAACCATTTAGAGAAGTTTTTAACACAGACTGTCCACAGGAGAATAGTAAGGATATTCCTCCGATAAATTCAGAAATGAACTGTTCAGAAAACATTTCTCATACTAAGAGTAAGACTCTGATTTAGCTAAAGAAGGATTATAAATGAATAAATGGGGAGAAGTGCAAATATTTATGGAGGAATAAATATGCAGATTCATTTTATGGATGATTAGCTGAGAGACATAAAGGAGATGAATAAACCAAATATTAAATATTAAATTCTGGGGTCCAAATTTTAAATGCAAATTGAGTGCACAAATCTATAGTAGTAGCTTAGATGAAAAGCAATAGAAAAAAGTTCATACTGTTTTGCAAAAGACATTGAACTGTATAAGAACTTTGAGTTTGAAATGACTGCTAACAGCCAGGTATAGAGCTGTTAATGTTACAGATGAAGGATCGCAGCATAGAAAAAATTCAGAAAAGAAATTGTGCCTCTAAATTATTTTTCATGATTCCCACATCTTTGAACTTGTATTCATCCTTTGCTTGGCAATCAAGTGATGTTTTAAAATCTGATCACTCTTCCAAGGATAGCGTCCATAGGCATTCAGAATGGTCTAGCATTTGACATACCATCTTAGGCTGCCCTACAATACAGCCTCTAACAAAACAAGGCTGTCCCGAACCCCTGGTAATAGTATTGTTTACCTTTATATTAAGAAGGTTGGAAAAGCTCCAAAATCTTCATGTGGCGTGTGCCCAGGCTGACTTTGAGGAGTTGGTCCTGTGAGACCTAAAGTCCTTATGAGGTTGTCTAAAACAAAAAAACACGTCGGCAGGGCCTATGGTGGTTCCATGTGTGCTAGGTGTGTTCCTGACAGGATCAAGCATGCTTCCTTATTGAGGAGCAGAAAATCATTGTGAAAGTGTTGAAGGCACAAGCACAGAGTCAGAAAGCTAAGTAAAGAAGAAGAAGAAGAAGCAGCAGCAGCTTTTTTGAGCAATAAAAAAACCAAAAGTCTTGGAAAAAAAATTAAAATCTGATCATTTGACTTGATTGTTAAGTAGCTTTCAAAAGCTGAAAGACCTCATATCAATGATTCTCAGTGAACGAGGTAGTGACACAGTCTTTATGATGATTAAGGCCATTAGAATAACTAGCAGAATATTGAACATTACTGACATTTCACAAATGTACTGATGAAGAAATTGATAATGTGTACACAACAGGTCTTAAGTTAATAACAGCATCTATACAAGGGTTTATCTTTTTTTACAATGTGATTTTGTTTACCTTCACAGTCTTATTCCCCTAAAATCTCTTATACACAGTGGATCTTCTGGATATACTAAATTTGAACCAAGTTAGTACATCATGCTGTCTCCATTTCTTGATTTTAGAAAATTGAGTGCACAAATCTAGAATTTTATTTTCCATCCTTTTCACTTTCCTAACTCTCATCCATAGACAAACAGCAACTTTAAGATCAACACTAATATGTGAAGTCTTGCTGACCTGTCACATTATTCTAGAACCTACATTTGGTCAGTCAACCCTCTTCTAAGTTCTAAGAGCAGCTCTCCATTACCTTTGCCCTATCACCCACCATGTAGTTCTCTAATTTCGTGTTCTCCCCATTACAATGAGTTCCTTAAAGCCAGAGGCTTTACATTTCAGATTGTTCTATTATCAAGGTCTAGTAAGATATTTTGTCATTAATGTATGTGTTTTCCACAAATAAGGTGTAAGCATGTAAATCATATGCAGAGAAGAGTTGCTTAAAAAGCACAGGACTAAAAACAGTCCTTACCTGAACATGAACTAACATATTAAAATTAAAATTGTGCCTTTTATTCAGTCCCATGTTGTTTCCCTCAAGCTAATGATGTAGACTAAAGTTTTCCAGGGTCAGAAGACAATCCAAGTACAGAATCTTTCTTTGGACAACATAACACAAGAAGACAGATCCACATTTGAAAACATGACTTGCAAAGAGCTTCCACTTAACACAGGTATGGAGATGTGGTTTGAAGACTGAGACCTACAGGTTTCTACTGTTTCCCCCAATCTCCTGCTACTCTGCTCAAATTGGACTTTCTTAAAGACTTCTTATAGAGTCCCATTTTCATTCTTTATAATTGAAAAAAAAATCAGTCTTTCCTGGAGCTTAGATTTTTCTGGAAGAATGATTTTATATATATTTATATCACCATTTCTCAAAATAGTATTTTTCTACAAAAAAATCTCCGTAGATTGCCTTTCTCATATTTTCTAATCATTATTATGCCCTTTAATACTGGTACATAGTCAGGTTCTAAGTTAAGATCAGCTCTGTACCTACAGATTTTCCTCATATGAGGAAAACAAAGAAGTCACTTTCCACTATGAAGTCCTTTCACTAGGGGTTGTGAGAGGGAAATACCAATCTTGTTAGAAGTTTTTCCTAGAGATTTTTGGATAAATATATAAGTAATGTGACCCTCTTCCCGGGCCACAGCTCTTTTCAGAAAGCAGAAATGAAGCCCATTAGTCTCTCAAAATAAAAGTTCTTGACATGACTAGGATCTCTCAGCCCAGAGATATCTCTAAGGGAGAACACTGAGTGGTCTCTGGGGCATATCTTTTGTTTTCAAGGAAACAAGAATAACACATGTAAAGCTCAATGGTCATGTTGTGAAGATAAATGCTACCACTTTTCAAGTGAATTGAAGAATTTTTTTTTTAATTTTATTTTATTATATTGTGTTAATCACCATACAGTACATCCCCAGATTCCGATGCAAAGTTTTGATGCTTCATTAGTTGCGTATAACACCCAGTGCACCATGCAATACGTGCCCTCCCTACTACCCATCACCAGGCTATCCCCTTCCCCCACCCCCTCCCCTCTGAAGTCCTCAGTTTGCCTCTCACAGTCCATAGTCTCTCATGTTTCATTCCCCCCTCTGATTACCCCCCTTTTCTTTATCCCTTTCTTCCCCTACCGATCCTCCTAGTTCTTATGTTCCATAGATGAGAGAAATCATATGATAATTGTCTTTCTCTGCTTGACTTATTTCACTTAGCATTATCTCCTCCAGTGCCGTCCATGTTGCAGCAAATGTTGAGAATTCGTTCTTTCTGATAGCTGAGTAATATTCCATTGTATATATGGACCACAGCTTCTTAATCCAGTCATCTGTTGAAGGGCATCTCGGCTCCTTCCATGATTTGGCTATTGTGGACAATGCAGCTATGAACATTGGGGTGCATATGGCCCTTCTCTTTACTACGTCTGTATCTTTGGGGTAAACACCCAGTAGTGCAATGGCTGGGTCATAGGGTAGTTCAATTTTTAACTTTTTAAGGGACCTCCACACTGTTTTCCAGAGTGGCTGTACCAACTTGCATTCCCACCAACAATGTAGGAGGGATCCCCTTTCTCCACATCCTCTCCAACAATTGTTGTTTCTTGCCTTGTCTATCTTTGCCATTCTAACTGGCGTAAGGTGGTATCTCAGTGTGGTTTTGATTTGAATTTCCCTGATGGCTAATGATTTTGAACATTTTTTCATGTGTCTGTTAGCCATTTGTATGTCTTCATTGGAAAAGTGTCTGTTCATATCTTCTGCCCATTTTATGATTTGTTTATTTGTTTCTCGTGTATTGAGTTTGAGAAGTTCTTTGTAGATCTTGGATACCAGTCCTTTATCTGTGGTGTCCTTTGCAAATATATTCTCCCATTCCGTGGGCTGTCTCTTAGTTTTTTTGACTGTTTCCTTGGCTGTGCAGAAGCTCTTTATCCTGATAAAGTCCCATAAGTTCATTTTATCTTTTATTTCTCTTGCCTTTGGAGATGTGTCGTGAAAAAGGTTGCTCTGGCCGATGTCATAGAAGTTGTTGCCTATGTTCTCCTCTAGAATTTTGATGGATTCCTGTCTCACATTGAGGTCTTTCATCCATTTGGAGTTTATTTTTGTGTATGGTGTGAGAGAGTGGTCAAGTTTCATTCTTTTGCATGTAGCTGTCCAATTTTCCCAGCACCATTTATTGAAGAGACTGTCTTTTTTCCACCGGATGTTTTTTCCTGCTTTATCAAAGATTAGTTGCCCAAAGAGCCGAGGGTCCATTTCTGGGTTCTCTATTCTGTTCCATTGGTCGATGTGTCTGTTTTTGTGCCAGTACCATGCTGTCTTTGTGATCACAGCTTTGTAGTACAGCTCGAAATCCGGCATTGTGATGCCCCCAGCTTTGTTTTTCCTTTTCAACAGTTCCTTGGAGATTCGGGGCCTTTTCTGGTTCCATACAAATTTAAGGACTATTTGTTCCAGTTCTTTGAAAAATGTCCTCGGTATTTTGATCGGGATAGCATTGAAAGTGTAGATTGCTCTGGGTAGTATGGACATTTTAACTATGTTAATTCTTCCAATCCATGAGCATGGAATATTTTTCCATCTTTTTATGTCTTCCTCAATATCTTTCAAAAGTGATCTATAGTTTCTAGCATATAGGTCCTTTACGTCTCTGGTTAAGTTAATTCCAAGGTAACGCATGGTTTTTGGTGTTATTGTAAATGGGATGGATTCCCTAATTTCTCTTTCTTCAGTCTCGTTATTCGTGTATAGAAATGCAACTGATTTCTGGGCATTGATTTTGTATCCTGCCACCTTACTGAATTGTTCTATAACTTCTAATAGTTTGGGAGTGGATTCCTTTGGGTTTTCCATATAGAGTATCATGTCATCTGCAAAGAGAGACAGTTTGACTTCTTCTTTGCCGATTTGGATACCTTTGATCCCTTTTTGTCTTCTGATTGCTGTTGCAAGGACTTCTAGTACTATGTTGAATAATAGTGGCGAGAGTGGGCATCCTTGTCGTGTTCCTGATCTTAAGGGAAAGGCTTCCAGCTTTTCCCCATTGAGAATAATGCTTGCAGTAGGCTTTTCATAGATGGCTTTTATGAGATTGAGAAATGTACCCTCTATTCCTACACTCTGAAGGGTTTTAATCAGGAAAGGATGCTGTATTTTGTCAAATGCTTTTTCTGCATCAATTGAGAGGATCATATGGTTCTTGAGTCTTTTCTTGTTGATATGATGTATCACATTGATTGATTTGCGAGTGTTGAACCATGCTTGCATCCCAGGTATGAATCCCACTTGGTCATGATGGATAATCCTTTTAATGTACTGTTGGATTCTATTAGCAAGGATCTTGTTGAGGATTTTGGCATCCATATTCATTAGAGAAATCGGTCTGTAATTCTCCTTTTTGAGGGGGTCTTTGCCTGGTTTGGGGATCAAGGTAATATTAGCCTCATAGAATGAGTTTGGTAGCTTTCCTTCTGTTTCTATTTTTTGAAATAGCTTTAGGAGAATAGGTATTATTTCTTCTTTGAATGTTTGGTAGAATTCCCCAGGAAAACCGTCTGGGCCTGGAGTTTTATTATTTGGAAGGTTGTTTATCACTGACTCAATTTCTTCATAGTTAATTGGCCTATTTAAGAAATCTATTTCTTCCTGTTTCAGTCTTGGTAGTTTATAGGTTTCCAGGAAGGCCTCCATCTCTTCCAGATTGTTTAGTTTTTTGGCATATAGCTGTTGATAAAAGTTTCTAATAATCCTTGCAATTTCAATGGTGCTGGTCGTGACCTCTCCCTTTTCAGTCATAATTTTAATAATCTCAGTCCTTTCTCTTTGTTTTTGGACAAGTTTTGCCAGTGGTCTATCAATTTTATGGATTCTCTCAAAGAACCAGCTTCTAGTCCTGTTGATCTGCTCTACTGTGGTTCTGGTCTCTAATTCATTGATTTCTGCTCTAATCTTGGTCAACTCCTTCCTTGTCAGTGGGTTAGGCCTGTCCCTCTGTTGCTGTTCCAGTTTCTTGAGGTGAGAATATAGAAACTGCATTTTAGATTTTTCTATTCTTTTGAGTGAGGCTTGGATGGCTATGTATTTCCCCCTTAGGACTGCCTTTGCAGTATCCCATAGGTTTTGGACCGTTGTGTATTCATTCTCGTTGGTCTCCATAAATTGTTTAATTTGTTTTTTGATTTCCTGGTTTATCGAGTCATTCTTGAGCAGGATGGTTCTTAGCCTCCAAGTGTTTGAGTTTCTTCCAGGTTTTTCCTTGTGGTTGAGTTCCAATTTCAGAGCGTTGTGGTCTGAGAATATGCAGGGGATAATTTCAATCTTTTGGTATTGGCTGAGACCTGTTTTGTGTCCCAGAGCATGATCTATTCTTGAGAATGTTCCATGGGCATTTGAATAGAATGAGTATTCTTTGGTTCTGGGGTGTAGTGTTCTATATATATCTATGAGGTCCAACTCGTCGAGTATGGCATTCAAAGCCTTTGATTCTTTGCTTAGTTTTTGCCAGGGTGTTCTGTCTATTTCTGATAGTGGGGTGTTGAGGTCCCCTACTATTACTGTGTTCTTATCTATATGTCTCTTTATTTTGGTTAAGAGTTGGCTTGTGTATCTTGCTGCTCCCCTGTTGGGGGCATATATATTAATAATTGTCATATCCACTTGTTGAATACTTCCTTTAAGAATAATATAGTGCCCTTCTGTATCTCTCTCTATGGCCTCTAGTTTAAAATCCAGTCTATCTGATATGAGAATTGCTACTCCAGCTTTCTTTTGAGGTCCATTTGCGTGGAAGATGGTACTCCATCCCCTTACTCTAAGTCTGAATGCATCTTTGGGTTCAAAATGAGTCTCTTGTAGACAGCAAATGGATGGGTCATGTCTTTTTATCCAATCTGCAACCCTGTGGCGTTTTATGGGAGAGTTTAAGCCATTTAGATTGATAGAGATTATTGACAGATATGATTTTAATGATGCCATTTCTCTTTAAAGTCTTTGTATCGGTTGTGACTTGCTGCTCTGTATCACTCTTGGGGCCTTTTTACCTTTATAGAGCCCCCCTTAATATCTCCTGTAGGGCTGGTTTCGTGGTTACGAAATTGGTTAATGATTGGCGATTTTGGAACGTCTTTATTTCTCCATCAATTCTGAATGACAGCTTTGCTGGATAAAGGATCCTTGGCTGCATGTTTTTCTCTGAAAGAGCTTTAAAAATGCCCCCCCAAGCCTTTCTCTCATTCCAGGTCTCTGTAGACAGGTCTGACGTAATCCTGATACCTTTGCCTTGGTACGTGAGAAATTTCTTTGCCCTGGCCGCTTTCAATACTGTATCCTTGGATCTAATATTTGCGAATTGCACTATGACATGCCGTGGCGTAGGTTTGTCCTGGTTGAGCTTGGATGGGGTCCTCTCTGCCTCTTGGACACGAATGCTTGTTTCCCTTGCTAGATTAGGGAAGTTTTCAGCTACAATTTGTTCAAATATCTCTTCTAGACCTCTGTTTTTCTCCACCCCTTCAGGGATGCCGATGATTCTGACATTGGATCGTTTCATAGAGTCAGTAATCTCCCGTAATCTACATTCGTGGGCGTGGATTTTTTTAAGACCAGCTTCTATTTTCGTTTTTTCTTCTACTAACCCATCCTCCAATTCGCTAACGCGTTCCTCTGCCTCGGTGACCCTGGCCGTCAGAGCCTCTAGTTTTGACTGTATTTGGCCCATAGAATTTTTAATTTCTGTCAGATTCGCTCTCATTTCTGCCCTTAGGGATTCTATATTCTCAGCAACGCTTTCTCTGATGCTTTTTTCAAGTTTACTCATCATCTTGACCATTGTTGCTCTGAATTCCATTTCTGATAATTGGGATACATCCATATGTATTAATTCTGTGGCCGAGGCCAATTCTGTGGCAGAGGCCACAGACTCATTATCTTTTCTTTGCTGGGGGGGACTTCTCCTTCTCGTCATTCTGATGAAGAGAGATTGCAGGGTTGTCCAGAGCCCAAGTGTTGACTGGGACCCAGGCCGTGCGCCCTTGTTTTATAGAGATCTTAGGGATGTGGGCTTCTTCCTTAAAGAGTTTATTTATTTATTTGAGAGAGAGAGAGACAGTCAGCAAGAAAGGGAACCCAAGCAGAGGAGTGGGAGAGGAAGAAGCAGGTTCCCGGTGGAGAAGCCCGATGAGGGACTCCTTTCCGGAACGTTGTAAACACACCCTAATCCGAAGACAGGTGCTTGGTGACTGCGCCACTCAGGCGCTCCGGGTTGTGGGCTTCTTGATTTTTCAGCCTGCCTTCTGGGGGAGGGGCCTGCCTGCCGGTACTCAGAAAACCCTGTTTGGGTAGAGTCTCTGTGTCCCTTGCGAGGGGGGATGGGGATGGGCACCCTGTGAGCCGGTATTTCCGGGCTTTTGTTCTCTGGCGGCTTTCCCTGGCGGTTTGCTATGCCTCTTCTGAGAGAGCAGCAGCGGCTGAAATTCAGCCTCTGTCTCAGAACAGAGGGATCGCGGATCGTTCTCCACTGATGTTCTGGCCACTTTAACTCTGTTTCTGTTGGTGCTGCTCAACCCTGCAGCATCCCGGGCTGTGCGCCCCACACCCGGCGTCCCAGCCCTCACTTCCAGGGCCGGCACGTCTCTGTCCTTTGTGTTTCCAACCCCGCCCGCCGCCAGCCGCCCCGCGCGGGCTCCCGGAGCTCCCCGTCTCAGTCTGGTGTCTCACGGGTGCTGACCGCGAGTCCGCCTGCTCCCCCGTGCAGGTGGCCCTCCAGCCGCCAGCCGCCCCGCGGACGCTCCCGGAGCTCCCGGTCTCAGCCTCGATCCAGTGAGCACACCGGAGCTCCGGAGCTCCGTGAGATGCTTGGTGGTGCACGCTCCCGGCTCACGGACTCAGTCTGCCGTTTCCAGAGTGCGGGTCCGCGGTCCGCCCGCTCCCCGGTGCAGGTGGCCCGCCAGCCGCCCTGCGCGCGCGCTCCTGGAGCTCGCGTTCTAAGTCTGTTGTCTCGCGGGTGCCGTCCGCGAGTCCGCCTGCTCCCCCGTGCAGGTGGCCCGCCAACCGCCAGCCGTCCCGCGTGCGCTCCCGGAGCTCCCTTCTCAGCCTGCTGTCTCAAGCGTGCGGGTCCGCGGTCTGTCCGCTCCCCCTTGCAGGTGGCTACCGCTTCCCGGCGCCCTGACACGGCGGCTCCCTCCCCCTTCTGTTTAGCTTCCGATATCTGTGCGCGGTTTCACGGCTCCCCGCTTCGTACCTCGATACTCAGCGCTGGAGATGTTCATTTGTAGAGATCCAGATGTATCTTCCTGCGTCTCAGGCTGATTCCGTGGATATTCCTGCTGGTCTGGTACCTATCCAGCTCAACTCAGGGGACCGGCTGAAAAAGGTGTCCCCTACTCCTCCGCCATCTTAACCTCCCCCCCCCGAATTGAAGAATTTTGAAGACAGTAGGAAATTGTGCAAGACAATGGACTCCAAGCTTGTTAAAATAGAAGATGAAAAGGAACTGGTGATGTATATTTTCTGTTTTCTACCTCACACTGTGTTTGTCTAGCCAGTAGTTAGTTGTTGGTTCAGTCTTAATGCTCAGTAATATTAGAGTGCATCAGAGGCTGACTCAGATCCAGACAGTGGTCATGTTAAAGTCAGACACACCAACTGAAATGAGATTAGAATTTCATTTGACTTGTCTAATTCATCCACTATTTAAATGTCCATAGTATAGCAAGTGTAAATTCAGGCATGAAGCAATTAGAAATCATTTATCTTTAAAACATATTGCTTTGTCACAGATACCTCTATGTCTCCTATCAGGAAATCATAGAAATTTAGTTTCAGCTTCTTTGAGAGAAATCATTCTATGTCTAACAAAATTAAGAAATATAGCATCATCACTGAGCTTGAGGTAGAAAAAAAAATCTCTCTATGAATTAGAATTGAAGATCAGTTAATTCCAATTCCTTTAGCATTTCAATTCATGCTAGCTTCCGAAAAACTGAACTAAATGTTTTATAATCCTTATCATTATGTCTTGCTTTGAATATAGAAATACTTCACCATCATTTCTATAAAAAATAATATATTAACAGTTAGGTCCAGGGTAATCTTTTAATATCCTCCCAAACATATATTAATAGTAAGAATCACTCAGTTTTCTGTACTAGTTCAACTATCCACATACTTGACATTCAACAGCTTTCAGATAGCTATAAAAATATATGACCATGAAAACTATCAAAAACCCCAGCAAACTTTGAATCCAGAAAGAAAACATTTGTAGAGTCTGAATTAACCTCCTTTTCACTCCAATACAAAATTTCACATGTGGGAAGGAGGTTGACTAGATTTTTTTGATCATTTCTCAATGCATTCAAATAGTGAAACATTATGTTGTACACCTGAAACTCTAACCTTATATGTCCTTTATATCTCAGATTAAAGAAAAAAAGAAAATTGCATTTTTTGTTAGTACAATTAATTTTTAAAATGCTAATTTGTTTACAGACAAGGTAAAGAATTTATATAAAAATAGAATATATTGAAAGAAGCCAGATAATGGAGTGAATGTGAAATCTGTTCAGCATGAATTAATAATCACATTGAGCTGAGAAAGTACCTCATGAGCTTCTTAGATGAGAACTATAGTTTGTATATTATGGAACTATACTCAAACCACCCAGAACTATTATAGAAGCTCAGGAAAAGAGCTGAGAAGCTCAGTTAACCTTTGGAACTTTGGCTTTTCCTATGAGCATCTCTACCTTAACCAAGTTTGTTTACCCTCAGCCTTTCTATAGACTTACAGAAACTTCAGAAGAACATTGTAAAAGATGTTTTCAGTAATCCTCTATTGATTTATCCACAGGTGATGCATCTTTTGACATAAGAAATCTTAACGTGGGGTCCATGGTTATATAGAGGATCCACGTATGATTTTCAGGGTCTAGAAGCTCTAATTTTTCCTTCATGTTATCTTCATTGACAAGTAAAGCCATATGGGGAAACCCTGAAGTCCAGTGCCACAGCTTATGTTTAGATGCTCACATATATGGGCAGAATGACTAAGCTTTTATCATCTTCTCAAAGGAGTAGGAAACAACAAACAAAAATAAAATGTAAGGGTGAAAATTGAAGCAGAATGGAGAAAAATAGAAAATGCAGACAGAAACCACTGATTTAACTCCCTTTCACGTTAATTTGTGTGACTGAATGAGCTGGAGCATCAGTCTCCCCACTTGGAAAAGACAGAGAGCAGCTAATAAAACTGGCTGCCATGGTAGCTACGCCTGTGCTGAGCAGAGCATAACATATAAAGTACATCCACTGTACTTACTGTACACCTGAAATTAATAATTGTGTGCCAACTGTACTCAAATAAACAAATGAACTATCATAATCACCCCACAAAAAAACAGACTATTTTCTCCCCAACATATTTAAGAAGATCAAGTAAAATAGTATTTGTAGAGACGCTCTGTAAAAATTGAGGTACAAGATGACTATCAGTTATTTTATACTTACTAAGTGCAGCCAGCGAAACCAACACCTCATGTGATGGGGTAAGGGCTCTCCTCAAGATGCCCATTTTGCGAGAAATAAGCACAGTGCTTGTGGAACAAACTTATAAAACAACATTGACACAAATATCATAGCTATCACACCTGAACCCCAAGGTACAACTCAGACTTTGCTCAAAACTCATCTTTGAGCTACAGGAATAAGTTCTGGAAGGAAATTAAGAAATAGAATAAGGAGCACCTGGGTTACTCAATTGGGTAAGCATCTGACTCTCAGTATCGGCTCAGGTCATGATCTCAGGGTCCTGAGTTTGAGACCCACATCAGACTCCATACTCAGCACCCAGTCTGTTTGAAATCCTCTTCCTCCCTCTCCCACTGTCTCTCTCTCCACTTGTGCTATCTAAATAAATAAATAGATAATAAATAAATACATAAATAAAATCTTTTAAAAAATAAAATAAAAAAAGAAATAAACATAGTTACAGCAAGAGAGCCTCACTTTCTGTTCCATGCCTCTGTATTTAATAAAATATCAATAATTGAGTTTTTGGGATTCTGTTGTTTTGTAATTAAATAGAATCAGCATGAAGTTTATTTTGATATTCACAATATTAAAATAATGCTAACCAGATTATTACTTTATTTCAGAATCATAAAAAAAAAATTTTGCTCATAGAGTATGTTCTTTTTATTACAGAGCTTCCTTCAAAGTCAGGTGTCCTATTACACTTGGATTGGACTGTCCGGTAAAGGAATCAGCAGTTCCTGGACATGGGAAGATAACTCACCACCCTTCCTCAAAATGTAAGTCTCTAAAATAGATACTTATTAGGACATTCTATAATCACAGATAGGGATTTACATTCCTGAAAGTATAGAAGAAAAACATGCAGATATACATATGTATGTATGTACACACCCACACACACCCACACACACCCACACGCACACTCCTCCAGAGGAGTCCTCCAAAGGACTTCACCTCAGAAAATGAGTCTGTGGAGAGAGAGAGGCTTTCCAACTTCATGCCTGTCTTCTTTAGAAGTCACTCTCTGGGATAGCCTAGGGCACAAAGGTAGAGTTTCTATAATGAAAGAAAAGACATACCACCTTAACTTTGGACCAACATTTTCTATTATGTCTGCATTCATGAATGTATATTTTACCTCATTTATATGTTCCCATTTCGGTGTCACGGAATTGGAAAGAGTCAAAGGATGGAAACTGTGCAAGCATGACAGCAACGCGGTTGGCTGCTTCTGACTGTTCCAAATTCATGCACCCTATTTGTGAGAAGAAAATTGCTTCTGTGGCCACCTGATAATAGGAACAAGAGAAGACAAGTACAATATTTTTTCTTATAGAGACCCAGACTCTTGAAAGTCCTAGAGTATTCCTCTCTCATTTCAGAATATCTTTGCCCTTTCATGGGCTGTACCCATATTCCAGCTTCTGACTGATATTAGGTTGGAGTATTGGGTGCCCCAGAATGAGGTAGGTACATTGGACCCTCTTTCCCATGGAACTGACATGTTATGAGCACAGTTTGGTGGAGTAAAAATATCAGTTCTTCTGAGGAGGATTAAAAACCAAACTTCTCTATAGTCTATTTCTGCAACTCACACACATTTAGGAAGTAATCCTGCAAATTTCAATCACTATCATGCACATTTTGCCTGGCATCTACCGCCAACAGTAATTAAAAGTATTATTCTGTATAAATTGTGTGTACATTTCTATTTGAATCCTTACTTTTTAGAGGAAAGGCAGCGTGGTATACTGGCTGGCTGAAGACAAAGCAGAAGCTGACACCCTGCAACACCACCCCCACCATGTATGCAACATTCCTGGGCACTCCTGGCTGCCCTAAAACTAAGGAAAGGACCTGCAGCTCATTGATAAGGACACAGTGATAGTGTGGACAGCCTTGGCTTGATGGTGGTGGGGCCTCCAGTGTCCTGCTAGTCTCCTTTGACATATGAAAGTGCTTTCTCAGCCACCCTTTCTCTTCACCTCCCCCAACCCCATGGTATATAATCAGCCCTTTCTCCTCACCTCCCCCAACCCCATGGTATGTAATCAGCCACCTCTCACAACCCAGGGCAGCAGCTCTTTCTGCCCATGGGTCCTGTCCCCGTGCTTTAATAAACCACCAATTTTGCACCAAAGATGCCTCAAGAATTCTTTCTTGGTCATCGGTTCTGGACTCCACCCCACTGAACCTCACTTATATTCTACGACTTCATCAAATAGTATCTTGAATTAGATCTGAGTTTGAGCTAATTGTATGTTCTCTGGCAAGTTCAAACTTCTGGGTCTTAATTTCCTTATCTATTGATAAACTACAAGCTGCTTTTGCTGGGTGCGTATATCATTTTGCATTCCCATCAGCAGTGTATGGAAATTCCGTTGTTTTCATCCCTCCAACTTTTAATACCATCAGTTTTTAAAATAATTTTCATGAGTATTATATAATTAAATGTGGTTT
>NC_048233.1:10409310-10487980 GCF_002007445.2 Ailuropoda melanoleuca
GTGGGGCTCGATCCCATAACGCCGGGATCACGCCCTGAGCCGAAGGCAGACGCTTAACCGCTGTGCCACCCAGGCGCCCCTGAATTTTCTTTTTCTAATGAATAAATAATTCTACCCATATTTTCATTTTTTTTGTCAATGATATATCTTTTTTTTTTAAAGATTTTATTTATTTATTCGACAGAGATAGAGAGAGCCAGCGAGAGAGGGAACACAAGCAGGGGGAGTGGGAGAGGAAGAAGCAGGCTCACAGCAGAGGAGCCTGATGTGGCTCGATCCCATAACGCCGGGATCACGCCCTGAGCCAAAGGCAGAAGCTTAACCGCTGTGCCACCCAGGCACCCCCAATGATATATCTTTTATGGTAAAATATTGATTCAAATGTTGCCTATTTTTATTTGGTTGTTTGTTTTCTTATTATTGAGTAAAGAAAGTTCTTTATATGTCAGATACTGACATTTTATCAGATATGTGTTTTGTAAATATTGTCTTCCATCTTTCATTCTTTTTTATTAAAGCAGGAAAAGTTGGATTAATTGTTTCTGACAAATACATAGTAACTTTCACTTTGTTCCTAGCATTATAAATGTGAAATACAATCTTTCTCCTCAATTAAAAATATATACTCTGAAAAAGTGATTACACATTTTTTTAGACAAACCAGTTTCAATTAATTTATTTTATTTGACATTTTTTAGTTTCAGATGTAGAATTTAGTGATTCATCACTTCCATACAATACCGAGTGGTCACCACAGCTGTGCTCCTTAATCTTCATTACATTGAATTCTAGATTCCCTTTCAAGTTATTTTTGTATATGGCACGAAGTATGGGTTGAATTTATTTTTTTAAAGCTTTTGCATATAAATATCTAATTATTCCAGCATCACTGTTTTTTTTTCAAAAAACACCATTCTTCTATTGAAATATCAAGGCACGTTGATCAAAAATCAGTTGACCATTTATGTATGAATCTATTTCCAAACTCTCTATCCTATTCCATTGATCTGAGTATCTATTTTCTTTCACCAATATCTTGATTACTGTGTCTTTATATACATCTTCAAGCAAGGTAATATGAGTTCTACTTTGTCCTTTCTCAAAATTGTATTGGCCATATTTTTTTTTCTTTTTGCAAAGGTGGCCACATTTTTATTATAATTCGAATATCCAGTAAAAGGGACCTGGGCTCCTTGGAGAAGTGGGTAGGAAATACGCAAGATGAGCACGTGTACTGCTAGAAAACAGGGGAGTGCTTAAAATAATGAGGGTATGCCAAATGATTGACAGGCAGGTGAAAGAATTCCCAATGGCTATAGCTGGAATAATTTAAGCAACAAAAACTAATGAAGTACTATATGGTGACTAACATAACATAATAAAAATAAATAAATGAAATGCATATTGAGAACAGTATTTACAACACATAAAAATATAAAATATTACTGTCAGAGAATAGGTATATGACTATTTTTTAAGATTTACTTTAAATTTTCAAACTATTTTGAGGAATGAGGCTATTATTAATTAGTTAATTATAAAGACATTATCCCCGAAGACCTTTCTTTTTTTTTTTTAAAGATTTTATTTATTTATTTGCCATGGAGAGGTGAGAGAGGGAGGACATGCAGGGGAGAGCTGCAGGCAGAGGGAGAGGGAGAAGCAGGCCTCCTGCTGAGCCGGGAGGCAGACACAGGGCTCCATCCAGGGATGCTGGATCATCACAGGAGCTGAAGGCATATGCTTACCAACTGAGCCACCCAGGCGCCCCCCCCCCAGGACCTTTCTGTCTTTAAAATACCCACACACTTATGTAATCAATGCATTTTTATTGCTTCTTAAGATGTTTTCTATGCCTCTTTTCCACTTCAACTTTTATTTATCCTGTAAAGTTTCACTAAGATATCACTATTTTTACATTCTTGATGCCTAGCCTGTGTCAAAGAAAAGTAAAAACTATAATGACATTGAGTGAAAAGAATGATAAGTTAGTAGAAACCATGATTTAACCACACAATGGCTGGCGTCATTTGCTTCCCCCACCTCTCAGCATAAGCACAATACCACCTATGGTAAGCAGCACAGCTCTGACACTGCCTGCCTAACCTGCTTATACCAGGTCCCACTCTCCTGCATTCGACTAGTATTATCCTTCTTGGCCAAATTTGCACCAGGCCAAGTGCAGCAGACCCTTTTTTCCAAGGACCAGAAGAAATTCTTGCCCAAGCTATATTGCCTGACATAGCTTCAGCTCTGGTGGAAGTAGCATCAGGTCTCATTTAATAAGCAGACCAAAGCATACCTAGTTGAAATTCCCCATACTCTGTCCAGTGCCAAAACACTGTCCACAGCCATCAAGAAGAGCCTTTGCAGATGTCCGCCCTGAAGGATAGAACAGGTGTTCATATGTGGAAAGAACATCCAAATTAATGGCAGTTTCTGTTCATTATATTCAAAAATTTATTATATAGAATGGAAAGCTCTCTTTGAATCTATTTTGTAAGATTAAAACAAAAAATTGTTGTAAGTTGGAGGATTTATTTGGGAGGAAAATATTAACTAGCTCTAGCTATCACAGTAGACTTAAAAGACATGTTGGCAAATGGGTCTTTGAAAACATCAGTAAAATTGATGAACATTTAGCTACATTGATCATGAAAAAAAGAGAGAAGACATAAATTATCAAACTTAAGAATGGAATGACCTCATTAAAGATTCTACATATATTAAAAGGAAAATAAGAGACTATTATAAACAATTTTATACCAATAAATTTGACCACTTAGCTGAAGTGCAAAAGCTTTAAAAGTCACAAACCACCAAAAGTCATTCAAGAGTTATAGGTAATCTGAATATTCCCTATGTCTATTAAATCTTTTTAAATTAATTATTTATTTTATTTTTTATTATATTTTATTTCTTATTATGTCCAGTTGATATTCTACTGAAAATCTTGTACACTCACAATGGAAGAAATATTATCAATTCTACATGAATTCCTCCAGAAACTTTTAAAATAAGAAAATGTTTCCCAACTCATTCTATGACTTGGTAAACTGATTAAAAAAAAAACAAAAAACAGAAAAAGACGTTGTTTAAAAAATAAAGCTACAGTCCTTATTTCCATTAGGTTGGCTATTATTTAAAGAAAATTAAAAAAAAACAGTAAATAATAAGCATTGGCAAAGATGTAGAGAAATCAGAATCTTTGTGCACTATTGGTGGAAATGTCTAATGGAGCAACCACTCAAGCACCACATCAATAACCTGAAAGCCTCTCTCTCTGCCCAGAAGGAGGCCCTAATAGCCTATAGCCACAGGACTGAGACGGCTGAAAATCAAACACAGAATCTCATGGACACAAAGCAAATTGAACTGTGAACCTCGCAGTGTGTTTAGTGTTAAAGTGAGGGCATTGATTGGAAGACAATGAGAAGCTGTGAGTTGGAATGAAAACATACAGGAAGACCCTGATGAAGCTGCTGGCATTGAACACATAAATTCTGATGAAATGTCCCCTTTCTGGGAGAAGTGTCTTCTCTACTCCCACTAGGAGCAGCTTCTCCACTTTCACCAATAGCAGCTTGTCCTTCCCTGTCTGACAGGATCAAACTTCCGCTGCCCGAGTAAAGTGTAATGGCCTCCCCTGAAGCAGTAACCATGCAAGACAAAGTCATTCTCCTCAGGACACATCCCCAACCCCCCCTTTGCTTCTATACCTATAACTAGACTCAAGTCCCAGAGGGCCCTAAATTTAGGTGTCATTATGACAAGGTCTACACTCTGAAAGAATACTTGAGTTTATAATTCATATACATACAAATTTATATACACAGAAATCCAGAAAACATACCTGAGAATGGATATTAAGGGTATAGGATAATGGTGGAGGAACATAATGTTGGATGGGACTGAATACAGATCGTCCTCAACTTACGACGGTGTTACATCCTGATAAACCCATTGTAAATTAAAAATATCTCATGCATTTAATTCATTTAATGGGCCACCTGGGTGGCTCAGTCGGTTAAGCGTATGGCTTTGGCTCAGGTCATGATCTCAGGGTCCTGGGATCCTGCCCCACGTTGGGCTTCCTGTTCAGTGGGGAGTTTGCTTCTCCCTCTGACCCACCACCCTGCTTGTGCTATTGCTCTCTCTCTCCCTCTCTCTTTCTCAAATAAATAAAGAAAATCCCTTAAAAATAATAATAATACACCTAATCTCCTAAACATCATAGCTAAGCCTAGCTTAAATAAAACATGCTCAGAACACTTCCATTAGCCTACACTTGGGCAAAGTCATCTAACACAAAGCTTGTGTGTGTGTGTGTGTGTGTGTGTGTGTGTGTGTGTGTGTGTTAGTATTGAATATCTAGTGTAATGTATTGATCCTGTACTGAATGTGAAAAACAATGGCTGTTATGGGTTCAGAGGGTTGTAAGTGTATTGGTTGTTTACTCTTGTGACTGTGGCTCACTGGGAGCTACAACTTACTATCACTTCCTAGCACCATGAGAGAAAATCCTATCACAAACCATTAGCCCAGAAGAAGATCAAAGTTCACAATTTGAAATACAGTTTCTACTGAATGTGTATTCATATTCACTGAATGCGCACCATTATAAAATAGGAAAAGCAGAAGTCGGCCATTGTGAGTTGGGCACTAACTATATAATGACTTGGTCTCACAAAGCAGCTATTCTGCATTTAATGTTGCAGACTAGGGAGATAGCAAGAACTGTAACAATTTGTTTTTTGGGGTTTTGGTTAGTTGACTGAAACATGAACCAAATTATGGCCCATAGTGAGCAGATTAGACATGCACCACCTGCCTTGGCTTAACATAGAGGCAGGGATTCAAAGGCTTAGGGAAACTGAAATGTTAGGGTGGATTTGTCATTGACAACATACTCAAAAAAATGGGATAGAATAGCCATAGCCTTCACCACTACTGTGAGAAAAAAAACTGTATGAAGGGAGCCTCAGCATCCGTGAAGAGCTCTGTGAACGCTCTTTGTAGGCCAGAATTTACAGTGGGCACTATAGTAATTGAATTGGGAAACCTAGATGCAATGAAAGTAATTGGATACCAGGGTGCAGGGGACTAGTGATGGCCATCAATGGCCAAATACAAACTGGGCACAGTTCCCATAATAGAGAACAGAGTCAAATTAGCAGTCAGAATAGTCTGACTTGTGCAGACCTACCGCATTGGCTGGTGCACCTAGAAGTGAAATAGGTAGGAAGCTTAATAAATTCTTACTTGATCTGTACAAATAGAAAAGTTCTATCTAGGTCAAGGGAACAAATGTCTAACCTGAATACAAAAATATGGAGTGTTACGACCCCTCAGTGAATTCCCGGGCTTGAACCAGTTTACACACCCAGACTGCCTGAATGAAGAGGAGACCAAGCCCCCTGGAAGAATTACCCTGGAACACCACTTTTACTGGGGAAACTGTGCATTAAGGGAAAGGAAATAATCATACTTTTGGGGGAATATTGTACACTGGCTCCAAACTGACACTAAATTCTGGGAGAGCCCAAACATCACCATCGTCCACAAGTCAGACTACAAGCTTATGGTGGTCACGTGACCAATAAAGTTTTAGCTCAGTTTTGTCTCACTGTGAGCCAAGAAGGTCCCTAAGCCCATCATGTGATTATTTCACCAGCTTCAGAATTCATGATTGGAATAGATCTACTCACCAGCAGCACGTTGGTTCCTTGACCTTAGAATCAGAGATATTATGGTGGGAAAGGCCAAGTGAAAGCCACCAAAACTACCTCTACCTAAGAAAATAGTAAAATAAATGCAGTGCTGCATCCCTCAAAGAGTTGCAAAGTTTAATGCCACCATCAAGGACTTGAAGGATACAGAGGTGGTGATTCCCACCACATCCTCATTCAAGTTGCCTATTTGACCTGTGCAAAAAATGAATGGATCTTGGGGAATGGCAAGAATTATTGTAAGCTTAACTACGTGGCACCTCCAATTGTAGATGTTGTACCATATGTGGTTTCATTACTTGTGTAATGACCCCTTTTTCTACATATTACCCTCTCCTTAACTGTTGATTAAATCTAACAGGTGTTTGGGCTTTTTTTTGTTTGTTTTTGTTTTTGTTTTTGTTTTTTATGGACTGGTTAGGATTTTCCATGTGTAAGACCATGTGGTCAACAAATAGAGACATTATTACTTCTTCTTTTCCATTTCTGATGTTTAATATTCTTTTTACTTGCCTCTGTTGAATAAGAGTGTTGAAAGTTGGCACTCTTGTCTTGCTTCTGATCTTAAAGGAAAACCTTTCAAACTTTCACCCTTGAGATGATATTGACTAAGAACTTGTAAAATATGGCATTTATATGTTCCAGTATGTTCCTTCTATATGCAGCACATTGTGATTTTTTATTATAAAGAGATGTTGTATCTTATAAGATGTTCTTTCTTCATCTATTAAAATGATCAGATGATTTTTATCTTTCCCTCTATTCATGTGGTGGAATGCATTTATTGACTTGTGTATGTTGACTCATCCTTGCATCCTGAAAATGACTCACATTTGATCATGGAGTATAATCTTTTTAGGTGCTGTTGAATTTGCTTTGCTACTATTTTGTTGAGAATTTTCTCATCTATATTTGTGAGGGATACTGACCTATAGTATTCTTTTTTTGTGGGTCTTTATATGGCTTTAGTAACAGGGTAATAATGCTGGCCTTGTAAAATTAGTTTCAGAGTATTATTTCCTCTTCAACTTTTTGGAAGAGTTTGAGAAGGATTAGCATTAATTCTTTAAATATTTGATAAAATTCACCAGTGAAACAACTGGTCCTGGGCTTTTCTTTGTTGGGGGGGGGGTTTGATCAATGATTCAATTTCCATGCATGTTATTGGTCTGTTCAAATTGCTATTTGTTCATAATTCAATCTTGGCAGGATGTATGTTTCTAAAAATGTGTCTGTTTCTTCTTGGTCATTCAATTTGTTGATATATACCTGTTCACAGTAACCTTTTATGTTCTTCGCATATCTGTGGTATCAATTGCAATGTCTCTACTTTCATTTTTAATTTTTTTAGAATTTCATTCCTCTATATTTTCTCTGTTAGTTGAACTAAAGGTTTTTCAGTTTTATCTGTTTTTTTCAAAGAACCAAGACTTAATTTTGTTAATTTTCTATTGTTTTCCTGTTCTCTAATTCATATATTTCTCCTCTAAACTTTACTATATCCTTCCTTCTGGCAACTTAGGACTTATTTTTTATTCTTTTTCTAGTTTCCTTGAGGTGTAAAGTTAGGTTATTTATTTGAGAACTTTTTTTTTTCCTTGTTGTATGATTTCTTGCTATAAACCACTTACTTCGAACGGCTTTTGTTCCATTGCATACGTTTCAGAATTTTACATTTCTATTTTTGTTTGTATCAGGTATTTTTCAGTTCCTTTTTAATTTATTGCCCTTTTGATTTGTCATTCCATTGGCTGTTTGGCACTGTGTTGTTTAATTTCCACAAATGGGAGAAAGAAAGACAAACCTTTACAGAAAAATTTTAAATTTCAAATTTCAAATACTGCCTTTCTGAGAGGTTTAATGCCACCTAGAGTGGACAGGACTTGGTGGCTTTGTACAAAGAACAGAGAGTGGAAGGTGGAGAATGGTAACTCTCCAGTAGAAATACCTGGCAAATATGATAAGGTTCATAACCCCAGTGATGTCATGTGGATAACATGTATCCCCGATAAGATTTGATTTCGCCTTTGGAACTGCCATTCTAGAAACCCATAACTCCAGTCTGAACATGATAAAAACATCAGAAAAACAAAAATTGAAAGGCATTTTACATACAACATGACCAGAAGAAAAGACAGCAAGTGTCACAGATCAAAGGATATGTGATGACTAAATGTCATGTTGTATTTTCAATTAAACCTTTTAAAAAAAGAATACTAATTGAAGAAGTGATAAAATTCACATACAAATTGGAAATTCTTTATTAACAAAGTATCAGTGTTCAGTAGTTTGGGTTTTCACTATAGTAACATGATTACATTAAAGAAAACTAGGTGAGGAGTATAAGGAAACTATACTATGTTGGCAACTTTTCTGTAAAATCTAAAATTATAAAATAACAAGTTATTTTTTTAAATTACATTTAAGGAACATTCTTGTGTAAAAATATATAACACGCAGTGCAATTAGTCATTTGAAGAAAATAGGATATAAAAGCTATCAATAATTTTGAAAAATGTTATAACAAAGATCTTTTTGCCTAATATTTAAATGTTTTATTGAGTGGTTATTGTCTTGTTAAAATTTTGTTTTAACTCTACTTACAAAGTAAAATTTCTTTCTTCAAAGAGCAGAATATTTACTGCTAATGGTTGTAACCAATTACTATTCAAATACTACGTGGGACAGAAAGGAAAATAAACTTGCAGTGTATTTAATGTATAAGAGAAGTCAGAAAATATAAAACTGATTCTTAATTTTTATAATCAGAGAAATAAAACATAAAGACTATTTTGAAAAACGTAACATCACTGATTATTTTTAAGGAAAGTATGCTTCAGAGATGACAAATACTGTGTTCCCAATACTAACATTTTCTTAGTTCTCTCGTCTTTTCCGAATTTTATTTACTTATTTTTTTAAGTAGGCTCCATTCCCTGCATGGAGCACAGTGTGGGGCTTGAATCCATGATCCTGAGATCAAAATCTGAGCTGAAATCAAAAGTGAGATGGTCAAATGACTGAGCCACTGAAGTGCCCTTCCATAATTTAAATGTTGAGTTATTTAAGCTTGTTTTTTGGTTCTTGATGTTAATTAATGGCTACTCAAGGCTTTCATGAATAGGTTCTTTTTTTTTTTTGTACTTCTTTTCATATTTTTAAATTCTTTGTTTAAATTCAATTTAATTAATATATACTATATTATTAGTTTTGGAGGTAGAATTTAGTGCTTCATCAGTTGCATATAATCCTAGTGTAAATAACAGGTTTTTGCGTATAATTTATGATTTTGTGTATAACTATAGTATATATACTTCATATTAAGACAGAAAGAAAAAACAACAAAAACTTAGCAATAGCTATTAGTTTTAATTTTACTATTACCTAATTAAAAAAATTTGATTAATTTTTAGAAATTTCAGATTATTTCAGGATTGAAATGACACCTGTAAAGTGCTTAGCAGAGTGCTGACTTCTTGTCAAGTGTTCAGTAATCTGGGGGAGTTAATATTAAAAAAATTAGAGAAAGTAACTTGTAAAGTGAGGCATAATCATAGTGAAGACTCAGAGAACTATGTCGACTATGAAAGATTAAAGAATTAGTGAAAATTTTAGAAATAATGGGGCACATGTGTTGTATGATGAAAATAACTATTACAGTCTATCATTAGTTATAAAAGATGAAGTGCTATAAAAATGTGCACCTGTGAAAAGGAAATGATCAGGAAGTGGAACAGATAATTGACTTTTTGATTAAGTGGAGGAAAGTAGTAATTAAGAAGAATGGAAAATTTTGATGGACTTAACAAATTTGAGAAGCTAAGGCCTAAGCAAATAATTTCAGATCTAATATTCCCATCACAATGGTGTTGAATTGTGAGCTTGCCAGAGGGCTGTTGTGGTGTAGTCTCTAGCAGTTGGAGAGAGCAGGACAAAAATGAGAAATGGCTGATAGAAAACCCAAAGGAACATACAGCCAGAACAAAAGTAGGATTACTCTTTCACAGGATGCCTATAGTCATCCTTTGTTGCACTCATTCTGTTTGAACATTTCTGTAAACCCTTGCTTTTACTATCAAAACAGATTTCCCATTACATCATTTCTCCAGAATAGAACTCAATGGAGGACCTTTACAAATGTGCTATTCCCAAAAGTTTTTCCATATGGCTGGAATCCACAACTGAAATATATCCCTTTACTGTGTTTTTCTGTGATTATTGAATGCGAAAACAGATAAAGCTATTTCAATCTTCTTCCACTGAGCTGGAATCCATATATGTCACCTGCATTTGTGACGGTTTACTTATGATACCACAGGCAATGCATCCTCAAACCACAAAGGAGGAAACTAACATATTTTTATTCTTTATAAATACAGACTAGAGGGGAAGGGCACCAAAAATCATTAAGAATTGAAATTTAGTTTAAATATACTCTATACTATTGCTGGAATGAGCTCGAAAAGCAGACAGAAAACATAGCATGTTATGGGAAAAAATGTTTCAAAAGGTAAAGCAATTGAATTTAGATGTATTTTGAAGGAGCCAGGGATTGAGTGGTTCTCAATCTAATAAACCTTAAGACTTGAAGAATTTGTTGTTCAAAATCTCTTTCAGATAAATGTGGGGAACGATAGACTATTAGTGTTCACGGATTTTCACTTAACTGATACTATAGTAGTTTAGAAGATGGATTTAAGTATCTCATTAAGGACAGTTTCTATTTAGAGCCCCAAAGGTTAGTGTCTGTTATAGGGATTATATTTAGAATCTTAGCCTTTAGTGGTGATGGTCTAGTGGTGATGGTGGTCTTTTACTTTTTTAACATACTGTGTTTGGATTCTGTGCAAAATGGGCATGGCCTTTTAAATTATATTGCCTTTCATCTTCTCTGTAGAAAAAAATGCCTATTTTCATATAAAATATGCAAATGAGAAGTCAGAAGTTTAAATATGAACTGCTTTCTCACAGTTTCACATGTAGCTGACAAATACTGAAGCATCTTGGGTAACAAGAGTAGAGAGCATATAGAGCCCAGAAGAATCACCTTGGGTCCCCGCTCCCACGTCTATTCCATCCACCTGCTGGGGCTCCCCTCTTCTGTTTGGATCAGACTCCAGAGCCAGCAGAAGCTGCGCTACGTGGACACAGGTATCACCAATTCTATCTGCAGCTCTTGCTCTCAGCACATCTCACCGGTACTAGTGCTACTAGATTGTGCATACAGAACACAAAGCATAAAGATTAAAAGGAAAAAAATGCAGGGGCACCTGGGTGGCTCCGTCATTCAGCGTCTGCCTTCTGCTCAGGGCCTGATCACAGGGTCCTGGGATCGAGCCCCACATTGGGCTCCTTGCTCCACTGAGAGCCTACTTCTTCCTCTCCCACTCTCCCTGCTTGTGTTCCCTCTCTTGCTGACTGTCTCTCTCTCTCTGTCAAATAAATAACTACAATCTTTAAAAAAAATTTTAAAAAATGCAGTCAATTTTGCCTTGCAGGCAGACAAGCTAATCAATTCAGATTTAAAAATTACTTTAAAAGGTGAATTTTTCATGGTTTACCATTGAATATAACTATAGTTTTCTTAGCAAATGTTTCAATATATCCCTGGCATTAACCACATGTGTTAATAGAGCAAACGGTAACACCAATGAAGGCAGGATATGAGTATTAACTAATTATTTAATGAATGATAAATTTTTCTTGTCTACATAATAATGTGTTTCTCTATTTCACATACACATCGAGACTTTGCTGATTTATGTGTTATAGCTTCTACATTCTGATATATTCCAGACTTGGTAAACAATTTTTAAAGTCATTATAAATGTTTTTCCGAATGATCATAATTTTTTTATTTTATTTTATTTTATTTTATTTTATTTTATTTTATTTTATTTAGACAGAGAGAGGGAGAGAGAGTGCTAGCCGTGAGGTGGAGTGCAGCAGAAGAGGGAGAGAGGGAATCCAAGGCAGGCTCCACACTCAGCACAAAGCCCAAAGTAGGGCTTGATCTCAAGACCCTGAGATCATGACACGGGCTGAAATCAAGAGTTGGTCGTTTGAAAGAGTGAGCCACCCAGGCACCCCACGATCATAATTCCTTAAGAGTAGTTATCGCATGGGAAATTATTAAATATCAGAAGTGAACATTATGAACACACAGGGGCCTGTATATTTCTAATTACACTCTAAAAGATAACCATAGAGTCTAATCTCTGAAAATATAAAAATATGTAAAAAGTGTTTAATGTGAATGTCTACTGCCAAACAAGTGAGCATAAAAACTGTAAAAATCCTTATAGAATCAGAATTCTATTTCATATAAATTTGTTTGACTATAAAATAATATTTAAATACTTGAAAGAAATTACTTAACTCCTCAAAAATTTGCAAGAAGTGTTGGTTGCTTTTAGCATATACCTTTGATATTATGGAAATAGCACAACCTACCCAATAGGAGGACAGCTAAACCAAATTGGTCCTAATTGTAGGGCATTCATTTTTAACATCATGTTGGCAGAGTTGACAATAATCCTTCAGGAGATTATGGGAAACAAACTGTCTTTGAGTCATAAAATAGAAGCAGTAAAATCAAATAAAAATACATCAGGACAGATCACGAGGGAAAAATTTTAGAATAATGTATTATAACACTATTTTTACAATATAAATGACTCATAGAAATCTTTTGGTATCTTTCTGGATAGGGACAATTTTTAAATGTAGTATAAAGATATCATAGATCGTAACATTGTTGCCCTTTTAAAATTAATTTAATACCACATCTGGAAAACTCCAGGTGGTAAATGAAGAGCAATACCTAATCATGTAAAGAGATATGCTAATCACTGATAAAAGAAAATAATCTGGGGCAAAAATCTCTCTTGGAAGAAAATTGAAAGATAAAATCATACATTAGCAATTAAATGGCATGAAATACTAATTTCAGTGGTATACAGAGAACCCAGGAAGGGCAAAATGTGAAAACTTACTTTAAAAAACAAATGTCAATCTTTGTGTATTTTAGAATTGTATCTCAAAATTTCTCCAAGATGAATGAAAAACATGCAACATACACAGAGATCAAACATCCTCCAGCAAAGAAGAAAATGCAAAAAGAAAGTGAGTATTTTTCCCCCAGAACTTACTGAATCTTGATATTATTTTCTGTTCCTTGTTAAATATTTATTTTCTAAAAGGGGTACCTGGGTGGCTCAGTCAGTTAAGCATCTGATTTCAGCTCAGGTCATGATCTCTTGGTTCTGGGATCTAGCCCAGCATTGGGATCCTGGCTCAGGGGGGGGTCTGCTTTCCCTCTCACTTCCCCTCTTCACTCACCCTCTCTCTCTCTCTCTCTTTCTCTCTCTCAAATGAATAAATAAAATCTTTATTTTTTTTTCCTGGAGAATTTCATTATATTTTAACATTTGATTCATTATGTTCAACTTATGTTCAAGATTTTTGTCATTTAAAAGATATACCTGATGGACTTATCCTACTAAACAGAAAACAATTCCTCAGATCTCCTTTATTTGGGAAAAACCCTCTTCTGCCAACTCTATTCATGCATATGAATAACTTACGTGCTTTCTCAGAAATAATGTGAATATGAAGGAGTAAGCACATATCTGTTTTAATCATCAGAGATGAAAGACCAGCCAGTTTATTCAGAAGTGAAAACACATACTTCAAACTCCAATCAGACAAAGACAAGAAAAACTCTATCATCTACAGAAAAAGGTAAAGTACATGCAGAAGATCTAGCTTACCTGTCCTCCAAAAGTTTCACCTGTGTGCATGTGATTCAAGTAACTTACAACAGACTCGACTGACCCAAATAAGTCAGCTTGCCCAGTTTCATGAGGTTGCTTAAGCTATATCTAAAAACCTAAATAAAAAAGGAGTGTTGAAAACCAAATATCCATTGTTAGTATATTCCAGAGAATTAAAGTAGTTTGAGTGCTGTAGTCATACATTCATAATTGAGTCAAGTACGGAAATTTTTCTTTTCATCTTGTTTGGAAACAAGTGTGGGTCTCCTGATGTCACTACTGACTCATTCTATGATGTTTCAAGCAATGATACTTGATTAACATTATTTGATACATGTTTGTGAATGTAATTTCTTCCGTATAATAGCTGTGGCTATTCCTAATGTTGAGAACAGTAGTGAGGCTCCAGTGAGAGAACTGTGGATGTTTAAATCATATGATGTTACAGGGGCGCCTGGGTGGCACAGCGGTTAAGCGTCTGCCTTCAGCTCAGGGAGTGATCCCGGCGTTATGGGATAGAGCCCCACATCAGGCTCCTCCGCTATGAGCCTGCTTCTTCCTCTCCCACTCCCCCTGCTTGTGTTCCCTCTCTCGCTGGCTGTCTCTATCTCTGTCAAATAAATAAATAAAATCTTAAAAAAAATAAATAAATCATATGATGTTACAAACTAATAAATACCTTCTGATTGTGGGTCCTTAAAAGTGATTTCTACAGATATATTTTAGAAATATGTTTGTTGAAATCAAGTCCAGATATCTATTCCACTTTGAACCCTTAAACCACTGAGATAAATCAGGGAATTATTTCAATAAAGGTAGAATCAGTGAGTTCCCTAAGAGATACATGTGAATAAAGTTGGGAGCAGAAGCCAGGCATATAACTTTTAGTTCACTATTGTTTCCAGCTGATCAAAGTCCCTTTCAGTTTATCATTCCCAGTTTGAAGACACTCAAGAGTTAGGGTCTTGAATTTATGGGAAAGTCTCCCTCAAAACCCTGCACTTTAATTCAGTCTTTTCTCTTCTGACCTCCCCCGTGTCTTCTTTTCTCTCTGGACAGGGTCTTCAGTGCCATTTGCCTGGTATCTCACTGTAGTGATTCTTGGAATCTGCTGTTTCTTTCTCCTTTTAGCAACCGGAGTCTTGGGATTCATGGGTAAGCTAAACAAGATCTGGGCCTTGAACCAAAACTCTCCTACTTTAGGGATGACTATTTTTAGTGGTCTTCCTCTCCTGCTAGTTCCGTAGCTATGATCTCTAGTTCTACCCAGGAAGCCCTTCCACCTTCACCACTAATGTCATTACTTGGCCATTTACAAAATTCCTCAGAAGCCCCTGATGTCTCCTTTATAAAGCTTTGATCATTTCAGGATATTTCCAGGAAAGCTTGTGTTTGAGATTTTGTTGATGGTCAGTCATGCTGGCTGCAGAGTAATCTCTCCTTCCTCTCTGACCCCTTTCAATAAACTGTCCAGTCCTCTTAGCTCTACCTCCATGTGTCCATTCTGCAGCACAAATTTAGTCTTTAAATTGTTTACTCTCAGAAATGCTTAATACAATCATCAATAGTTTTTTTCCTGTACTATTCCAGTCACTTCCTAAATTATTCTGAAGTCAACAGACTCTCAAACTCCTTTTGAAATTAGCAAACAACTTCTACAACTATATCTCTGGTCATATCGCCAAATGCCAAGAAACCAATAATGGTTTTCATTCTTTCCTGAATGAAGTTGAAGTCCCCCTACTTATATTTACTTCATGAATCATAATCTTATTTCAACCAAATAATTTTCAGTTCACAAGTCATGGTTCAAGGGCTATGGACTCTCAGTGTTCTTATCAAGGTTTAGTATATCTTCCTACATAAATGTTTCTTACTTTAACATATGCCCTTAGACAAGTTCCAAACACTTTAAATGGTTAATATTTTATAATAGTGCTTTTCATTAGTTAGATTTGTTTGACTGAGGAGCAAGTCTACAGAGATTATCATGCCACCATTCTGGCAGAAAGCCTCATCTATGAGTATTTTTATTATACTCTTTAGAATTAAAACCTCTTCATTTGTTAGCTATGACACTTTCAGGACATCTTACATGTAATGGATGCTTACTTTGTATCTTCTGCATTGAAATGTAGTTCACATTTCAGTCCTGCATCTAACATATTATAGCAATGTTGAGATAAGCAATTCTGCTGTATTTGTTTCTGATTCATTTAGATCTTACCTTACAGAGAGGAAGGTGAGGAACGACCTTAGGATGACTCAAGTTCTACAATCAGAGTACTTCATAGTGCCGCAATTCAAGGGTTTTTTTTTTTCCCTATTAATTAAAGAACACCTAGAAGAACTTCCAAGCTATGTTTTTTCCCCCCATTTTTCTCTCTTCAGGTTCTGAGAGATGAGTTTCACACCATGATTTTTTACTTAAAATCTTTTACAAATGCAATTTAATTAATAGCACACTCCTTTTTGAAATGTATTCATCCTTAACTTGAAGAGATTTGGAGATCAATGGATGTAATTTATTTTTTAGTAGTTATTGGTTATTTTAACTTATTGTGGCAAAAAATACAGGGCTCCATTTGTGTTGACAGTAGACATGTTTCCTTTAAATAAACATATTTAAATTGAAAATACTGCTTATATAATTATATGGATTGAGTGCAAATATAGCAAATTTTTCACATGGCATATAAATAACTAGAGTTTACAAAAAGTGCAAAAACACTAATTCAAATGAATACATGCACGCCTGTGTTTTTAGCAGCTAGCCAAGAAGTGGAAACAGCCCCACTGTCCTTTGGCTGATGAATGGATAAAGAAGATGTAATGTGTGTGTGTGTGTGTGTATGTGTCTGAATATTATTCAGCCATAAAAAATTATCTCTTGCTATTTGCAACCACATGGATGGAGCTAGATACTATAATGCTAAGTGAATTAAGTCAGTTAGAGTAACACAAATACCATATGATTTCACTCATATGAGGTATTTAAGAAACAAATGATCAAAGGAAAAAAGAGAGAGACATACTAAGAAATAGACTCTTGACCATAGAGAACATACTGATGGTTAGCCGAAGGGAAGGCAGTGGGGGGATGGATGAAATAGGTGATGGAGATTAAGGAGTGCATTTGTGATGAGCACTGGGTGATGTATGGAATTGTTGAATCACTATATTGTGCACCTAAAACTAATACAATAGTGTACATTAACTATACCAGAATCAAAATAAAAACAGTAAAGAAAAAAAAAGGAAGAAAAATACCAGTTATTCCATGTGTCTATCGATAGATGAATGGATAAAGATGTGATATATATACAATGGAAAGATACTCAGCTATTAAAAAAATGAGATCTTGCCATTTGCAGCAACATGGACAGACCTAAAGGGTATATACTAAGTGAAATAAGTCAGAGAAAGGCAAATACCATGTGATTTCACTCATCTGTACAAAACAAGTGAACAAACAAAGAAAAATAGAGATGAGCAAAACTACTCTTAAATACAGAGAATAAACTCATAGTTGCCAGAGAGAGGATGGGTGGGGAGACGGGTGAAACAGATGAAGGGGACTAACAGTATGCTTATCTTGATGAACATGATTAATGTATACAATTGTTAAATCATTATAATGTGCATCTGAAACTAAAATAACACTGTATGTTAATTATACTTTAATTTAAAAACAAACAAATAAACAAATAAATAAATAAATGACAGGTGTTTAAAAAGCAGTGCTTAACAATGAATCATAGAACACTACATCAGGGGTGCCTGGGTGGCGCAGTTGTTAAGCGTCTGCCTTTGGCTCAGGGCGTGATCCCAGTGTTATGGGATCAAGCCCCACATCAGGCTCTTCCGCTATGAACCTGCTTCTTCCTCTCCCACTCCCCCTGTTTGTGTCCCCTCTCTCGCTGACTGTCTTTCTCCTCGTCAAATAAATAAATAAAATCTTAAAAAAAAAAAAGAACATTACATCAAAAACTAATGAAGTACTGTATGGTGACTAACATAAAATAATAAAAAAAATTTTTAAAAATATAAAAAAATAAAATAAAAAGCAGTGCTTAATGAGAGTTTAAGTTTTAAAAGGAGCATCTTTAAAATTATTTATCTATTTACTGAAATATATTATTTCTCCTTAAAATAAGTAAAATATTACATATAAACTGTCAACTGTTCTCTCTAAAAGACAATTCTGATAACTGTGTTGATTTAAAAATGTATTCCATTTTACATATAAACACCACGTCTTTATCCATTCATCTATCAATGGAGTATTAGGTTGCTTCCATTTCTTAGTTATTTTAAATAATGCTGCAAGAAACACAGGAGTGTATATATCTTTTTGAATTCTTGTTTTCATTTTCTTGGGTAAATACCCAGGATTTGATTCATTAGAACATATGGTTTTTTTGTTTTTTTTTGAGGAAACTCCATGCCCGTTCTCCCTTTGATTGCACCAATCTGCGTCCCTCCAAACAGTGCACAAGGGTCCCCTTGAGGATTATTCAGTCATAAAAGGGAAAGAAATCTTGCCTTTTGCAACAGTACAGGTGGATATAGAAGGTATTATGCTAAATGGAATAAGTCAGTCGGAGAAGAAAAACACCAAATGATTTCTCTTATACGCGTAATTTTTAAGTATATACAACAAAAATGAATAACAGAGCCATAAATGCAGAGAACAAACTAATGATTATCAGAGGGGAAGATGGTCGGGGGATGAATAAAATGGGTGAAGGGGAGCTGGAGGTACAGGCTTTCAGTTATGGAATGAATAAATCATAGTCATGAAAGATACAACATAGGGAATGTATTCAATGGTGTCATAATAGCATTGCATGGTGACAGATGATAGCTCCACATTTGGTGAGCCTAGCATAATGAATAGAGTTGTCAAATCACTATGGTGTACACCTGAAACCAAAGTAAAATTAGGTTGTTGACTATATTTCAATAAAAAAATAAAAATTAAAAAAAGATAAAAGCACTCATCATCAATATTTTAAAAGGCTCTATTTGGAAATTCCTTTTTTATATTGTGGAAAGAGGGAGAAAGAGGGCTAAATAAAAGAGTAAAATATCATCGAACAAAATTAATACATTAATCAAGAAATTTTATCATGTATCCAGAACCAATATTATATGTTGCTACAAATATTATTCATTCATTCATTAAGTACAATTTGTGTCACATAGTAAACACACAAATACTGCTTTTATCATTTCAAAATCAAAAAACAAAACAAATAAGAATAAACCACCTAACTATTGAGGGATTTTTATCACAGACTTTCCACAGAAGGATAGTAAGGATATTCCTTAGTTAGATTGAAAAATGAACTGTTCAGAAAATGTTTCTCATACAAAAAGTAAGACTTTGATTTACCTAAAGAAGAATTATAAATGAATAAATGGGAAGAAATGCAGATATTTATGGAAGAATAAAGATTCAGACTGCATTTATGGCTGATTAGTTGTTCGGTATAAAGGAGAAGAATAAATGACATTTTAAATCTAAATTCTGAGGTCCTTTCATGTGGATAGTGGTGGCTTACATGAAAAGCAATAGAAAAGTTCCGTGGATATTATACTGTTATGCAAAAGATATTGAGCTGTATAAAACTTAAGTTTGAAGTGACTGCAAACAGCCAAGTATAAAGCTGGTAATGTTATACTTGTAGGACAGAAGCATAGAAGATTCAGGAAAGCAATTGTGCCTCTAAATTATTTTTCATGATCCCCATATCTTTGCACTTGTATTCATCCTTTGCTTAGGTATCAATTGATATTTAAGATCTGATCATTTGGCTTTACTGTTAAGTAGCTTTCAAAAGCTAAGCGAACCTCACATCAATGATTCTCAATAAATGGGGTAGTGACACAGTCTTTATGATGATTAAGGCTGTTAGAATAACTAGCAGAATACTGAACATAACTGACATTTCACAAGTGTACTGGTGTGGAAATAAAGCTGTTTAGACTAGGGTCCTGTGTTAATAACTTAGCAACTATATAAGATTTTATCTTTTTTATGCTGTGATATTTGTTTTCCTTCACAGCCTTGTTCCCCTAAAATCTCTTATACACAGTGGATCTTCTGGATGTACTAATCTTGAACCAAGTTAATACATCATGTCGTCTCCATTTCTCGATTTTAGAAAATTGAGTGCACAAATCCAGAATTTTATTTTCCATCCTTTTCACTTTCCTATCTCTCATCCATAGACAAGTAGCAACTTTAAGATCAACACTAATATGTGAAGTCTTGCTGACCTGTCACACTATTCTAGAACCTACATTTGGTCAGTCAACCCTCTTCTAAGTTCTAAGAGCAGCTTTCCATTACCTTTGCCCTATCACCCACCATATAGTCCTCTGATTTCGTGCTCCCCCATTACAGTGAGCTCCTTGAAGCAAGTAGCTTTGCGTTTCTGATTGTTGTATTATCAAGGTCTAGTAAGATGTTTGTATTTTCCGCAAATGAAGTGTAAGCATGTAAATCATATGCAGAGAAGAGTTGCCTAAAAAGCAAGGGTCTAAAAACAATCCTTACTCCCGAGCATTAACTAACATATTAAAATTTAAATTGTGCCTTTTATTCAGTCCCATGTTGTTTCCCTCAAGCTAATGATGTAGACTAAAGTTTTCCAGGGTCAGAAGACAAACCAAGCACAGAATCTTTCATTGGACAACATAACAGAAGAAGAGAAATACACTTCTGAAAACAGGACTTACAAAGATATTCCACCTAACACAGGTATGGAGATGTAGATTGAAAGCCTAGACCTACAGATTCTACTGTTTCCCCCAATCTCCTGCTACTCTCCTCAAATTAGACTTTCTTACAGATTTCTTATAGAGACCCATTTTCATTCTTATATAATTGAAAAAAAATCAGTCTTTCTCAGAGCTTAGATTTTTCTGGAAGAATGATTTTTTGTATATTTAATTCACCATCTCTCAAAATAATATTTTTCTACCAAAAAAATCCCCATAGATTTCCTTTATCATATTTTCTAATCATTATTATGCCCTTTAATACTGGTGCATAGTCAGGTTCTAAGTTAAGATAAGCTCTATGACTACAGATTTTCCTCATCCGGAGGATACAGAGAAATTCCTTTTTTATATTGTGGAAAGAGGGAGAAAGAAGGCTAAATAAAAGAGTAAAATATCATCGAACAAAATTATTACATTAATCAAGAAATTTTATCATGTATCCAGAACCAAAATTATATGTTGCTACAAATATTATTCATTCAGTCATTAAGTACAATTTGTGTCACATAGTAAACACACAAATACTGCTTTTATCATTTCAAAATCAAAAACAAAACAAATAAGAATAAACCACCTAACTATTGAGGGATTTTTATTACAGACTTTCCACAGAAGGATAGTAAGGATATTCCTTAGTTAGATTGAAAAATGAACTGTCACTTTCCACTATGAAGTCCTTTCACTAGGGGTTGTGAGGGGGAAATAACAATCTTGTTAGAAGTTTTTCCTAGAGATTTTTGGATGTATATAAGTAATGTGACCCCCTTCCCGGGCCACAGCTCTTTTCAGAAAGCAGAAATGAAGTCCATTAGTCTCTCAAAATAAAAGTTCTTGACATGGCTAGGATCTCTCAGCCCAGAGATATCTCTCAGGGAGAACACTGAGCGGTTTCTAGGGCATATCTTTTGTTTTCAAGGAAACAAGAACACATGTAAAGCTCAATGGTCATGTTGTGAAGATAAATGCTATCATTTTTCAAGTGAATTGAAGAACTTTGAAGACAGTAGGAAATTGTGCAAGACAATGGGCTCCAACCTTCTTAAGATAGAAGATGAAAAGGAACTGGTGATGTACATTTTCTGTTTTCTTTTCTATCTCACACTGTGTCTAGCCGGTAGTTGTTGGCTAAGAGGTAAATACTCAGTAATACTTGAGTGCATCAGAGGCTGACTCAGATCCAGAGAGTGGTCATGTTAAAGTCAGACACACCAACTGAAAAGAGATTAGGATTTCATTTGACTTGTCTAATTCATCCACTATTTGAATGTCCATAGTATAGCAAATGTAAAATCAAGCATGAAGCAATTTGAAAACATTTATCTTTCAAATATATTGCTTTGTCACAGATACCCTATGTCTCCTATCAGGAAATCATAGAAATTTAGTTTCAGCTTCTTTGAGAGAAATCATTCTATGTCTAACAAAATTAAGAAATATAGCATCATCACTTGAGCTTGGGGTAAAAGAAAAATCTCTATATGAAGTTGAATTGAAGATCAGTTAATTCCAACTCCTTTAACATTTCAATGCATGCTAGCTTCTGAAGAACTGAACTAAATGTTTTATAATCCTTAACATATGTCTCACTTTGAATATAGAAATAATTCACCATCATTTCTATAAAAAATAATATATTAACATTTAGGTCCAGGGTAATCTTTTAATATCCTCCCAAAGATATATTAATAATAAGAATCACTCAGTTTTCTGTACTAGTTCAACTATCCACATACTTGACATTCAACAGCTTTCAGATAGCTATAAAAATATATGACCATGAAAACTATCAAAAACCCCAGCAAACTTTGAGTCCAGAAATAAAACATTTGTAGAGTCTGAATTAACCTCCTTTTCACTCCAATACAAAATTGCACGTGTGGGAAGGAGGTTGACTAGTTTTTTGTGATCATTTCTCAATGCATTCAAATAGTGAAACATTATGTTGAACACCTGAAACTCTAACCTTATATGTCCTTTATATCTCAGATTAAATAAAAAAAGAAAATTGCATTTTTTGTTAGTACAATTAATTTTTAAAATGCTAATTTGTTTACAGACAAGGTAAAGAATTTATATAAAAATAGAATATATTGAAAGAAGCCAGATAATGGAGTGAATGTGAAATCTGTTCAGCATGAATTAATAATCACATTGAGCTGAGAAATTACCTCATGAGCTTCTTAGATGAGAACTATAGTTTGTATATTATGGAACTATACTCATACCACCCAGAACTATTATAGAAGCTCAGGAAAAGAGAGGAGAAGGGTTAGCCTGTGGAACTTTGGCTCTTCCTATGAGCGTCTCTATCTTAACCAAGTTTGTTTACCCTCAGCCTTTCTGTAGACTTACAGAAACTTCAGAAGAACATTGTAAAAGATGTTTTCAGTAATCCTCTATTGATTTATCCACAGGTGATGCATTTTTTGACATAAGAAATCTTAACGTGGGGTCCATGGTTATATAGAGGATCCACATATGATTTTCAGGGTCTAGAAGCCCTAATCTTTCCTTCATGTTATCTTCATTGACAAATAAAGCCATATGGGGAAACCCTGAAGTCCAGTGCCACAGCTTATGTTTAGATGCTCACATATCTGGGCAGAATGACTAAGCTTTTATCATCTTCTCAAAGAAGTAGGAAACAACAAACAGATATAAAAAATAAGGGTGAAAATTGAAGCAGAATGGAGAAAAATAGAAAGTGCAGACAGAAACCACTGATTTAACTCCCTTTCATGTTAATTTGTGTGACTGAATGAGCTGGAGCATCAGTCTCCCCACTTGGAAAAGACAGAGAGCAGCTAATAAAACTGGCTGCCATGGTAGCTACGCCTGTGCTGAGCAGAGCATAACATATAAAGTACATCCACTGTACTTACTGTACACCTGAAATTAATAATTGTGTGCCAACTGTACTCAAATAAACAAATGAACTATCATAATCACCCCACAAAAAAACAGACTATTTTCTCCCCAACATANAAACAGACTGTATTTTCTCCCCAACATATTCAAGAAGATCAAGTAAAATAATATTTGTGGAGATGCTCTGTAAAAATTGAGGTACAAGATGACTATCGGTTATTTTATACTTACTAAGTGCAGCCAGCGAAACCAACACCTCATGTGATGGGGTAAGGGCTCTCCTCAAGATGCCCATTTTGCGAGAAATAAGCACAGTGCTTGTGGAACAAACTTATAAAACAACATTGACACAAATATCATAGCTATCACACCTGAACCCCAAGGTACAACTCAGACTTTGCTCAAAACTCACCTTTGAGCTACAGGTATAAGTTCTGGAAGGAAATTAAGAAATAGAATAAGGAGCACCTGGGTTGCTCAATTGGGTAAGCATCCGACTCTCAATATTGGCTCAGGTCATGATCTCAGAGTCCTGAGTTTGAGACCCACATCAGACTCCATACTCAGCACCCAGTCTGTTTGAAATCCTCTTTCTCCCTCTCCCACTGTCTCTCTCCCCGCTTGTGCTCTCTAAATAAATAAATAGATAATAAATGAATAAATAAATAAATAAATAAATAAATAAAATCTTTTAAAAAATAAAATAAAAAAAGAAATAAACATAGTTACAGCAAGAGAGCCTCACTTTCTGTTTCATGCCTCTGTATTTAATAAAATATCAATAATTGAGATTTTGGGATTCTGTTGTTTTGTAATTAAATAGAATCAGCATGAAGTTTATTTTGATATTCACAATATTAAAATAATGCTAACCAGATTATTAGTTTATTTCAGAATCATAAAAAAAATTTTGCTCATAGAGTATGTTCTTTTTATTACAGAGCTTCCTTCAAAGTCAGGTGTCCTATTACACTTGGATTGGACTGTCCCGTAAAGGAATCAGCAGTTACTGGACATGGGAAGATAACTCACCACCCTTCCTCAAAATGTAAGTCTCTAAAATAGATACTTATTAGGACATTCTATAATCACAGATAGGGATTTACATTCCTGAAAGTATAGAAGAAAAACATGCATATATACATACATAGGTATGTACACACCCACACACACCCACACACACCCACACGCACACTCCTCCAAAGGAGTCCTCCAAAGGACTTCACCTCAGAAAATGAGTCTGTGGAGAGAGAGAGGCTTTCCAACTTCATGCCTGTCTTCTTTAGAAGTCACTCTCTGGGATAGCCTAGGGCACAAAGGTAGAGTTTCTATAATGAAAGAAAAGACATACCACCTTAACTTTGGACCAACATTTTCTATTATGCCTGCATTCATGAATGTATATTTTACCTCATTTATATGCTCCCATTTTGGTGTCAAGTAATTGGAAAGAGTCAAAGGATGGAAACTGTGCAAGCAACAGCAACGCGGTTGGCTGCTTCTGACTGTTCCAAATTCATGCACCCTATTTGTGAGAAGAAAATTGCTTCTGTGGCCACCTGATAATAGGAACAATAACAGAAGACAAGTACAATATTTTTTCTTATAAAGACCCAGACTCTTGAAAGTCCTCGAGTATTCCTCTCTCATTTCAGAATATCTTTGTTCTTTTATGGGCTGTACCCATATTCCAGCTTCTGACTGATATCAGGTTGGAGTATTGGGTGCCCCAGAATGAGGTACATCGGACCCTCCACGTCTGCCCTTTCACATGGAGACTGTCGCGTTATGAGCACAGTTTGGTGGAGTAAGAGAGTACCCGTTCTTCCGGTGAGGATTAAAAAGCAAACTTCTCTATAGTCCATTTCGGCAACTCACACACATTAAGGAAGTAATCCTGAAAACTTAAATCACTATCATGCACATTTTGTCTGGAACCCTGTGCCAACAGTTATTAAAATTATTATTCAAAAAAACTGTGTATGCATTTCTATTTGATTCCTTATTTTTTAAGAGAAAGACAGTGTGGGGCACCTGGGTGGCTCAGTCATTAAGCCTCTCCCTTAGGCTCAGGTCATGATCCCAGAAGGCTGGGATCCAGCCCACGTTGGACTCCCTGTTCAGCAGAAGGCCTACTTCTCCCTTTCCCACTCCCTTGCTTGTGTTCCCTCTCTCACTGCCTCTCTCTCTGTCAAATAAATAAATAAATTCTTTAAAAAAAAGAGAGAGAGAGAGAGAAAATGTGGTTAGTGGAAAGCAAATAGTATCTAGAATTAGATCTGAGTTTGAGTTAGCTATGCACTTTCTGGCAAGTTCAAACTTCTGGGTCTTAATTTCCTTATCCATGGGTAAACTACAAGCTGCTTTTGCAAGGTGCATATACCATTTTGCATTCCCATCAGCAGTGTATGAATGTTCGATTGTTTGCATCCCTCCAACATTTAATACTGCAGTTTTTAAAGCCATTTTCAGAAGGGTGTAGTATAATTAAATGCGGTTTTAATTAGAATTTTCCTAATGTGTAAATAATTCTAACCATATTTTCATGTGTGTTTTGTCAACCATATATCTTTTATGGTAAAGTATTGATTCAAATTTTTGCCTGTTTTTATTGGTTGTTTGTTTTCTTATTATTGAATAAGAAAAGTTCCTTGTATGTTGGATACTGATGTCTTACCAGACATAAATATTGTTTTCAGTCTTTCATTCTTATCTTTCTTGTTTTGGGAGGGGAGCAGGAAAAGTTGGATTTATTGTTTCTGACAAATGAGCTGTAACTTGTACCTTGTTCCTTGCATTACAAATGTGAAATACAATTTTTATCATCAATTGAAAATATATACTCTCAAAAATGATTGCATAGTGGGTTTTTTTAGATAAACCAATTAATTTATTTTATTTAATCTTATTTTATTTAGTTTCAAGTGTAGAATTGAGTGATTCATCACTCACATACAACAACCAGGGCTCATCACAGGTGCCCTCCATAATAGCCATCACCTATTCAATCCATCCCCTACCCCCACCCACCTCCCCTCCAGCAACCCACAGTTTGTTCTTCTTTCTTTTTTTTAAACATTATCTTTAGAAGATTTTGGACATTTAGAAGAGCAGAAGTTTACAAGTTGATAAACTGTATAATATTTTAAATTCATGATTTCTGACGGGTTTTTTTAATCCTAAAAAATGTTTACTTAACTTGAGGTTGAAAATTTTTCTCCCATGCAGTCTTCTAGAAGGTATAAGTTTACATTGAATTCTAGATTCCATTTTTTTTTAATTTTTTAAAATTCTAGTTAGTTAACGTACAGTGCAATACTAGTTTCAAGAGTAGAATTCAGTGATTCATCAGTTACATATAACAACTAGTCCTCATCACAACAAATGCCCTTTTTAATACCCATCACTGATGTAGTCCATCCCTTACCCATCTCCCTCCATTCACCCTCACTTGGTTCTCTATCATTAAGAGCCTCTTATGGTTTGTTTCTCTCCCTCCTTATTTATTTTGTCTTTTCCCCTTCCCATATGTCCATCTGTTTTGTTTCTTTAAATTCCACATATGAGTGAAATCATATGGTATTTTCTTTCTCTGACTGACTTATTTTGCTTAGCATAATACACTCTAGCTCCATCCACATCGTTGCAAATGGCAAGGTTTCATTCTTTTGAAGGCTGTGTAGTATTCCATTGTATCTATGTACCACATCTTCTTTATCCATTCATCAGGCAATGGATATTTGGGCTCCTTCCACAATTTGACTGTTGTAATGCTGCTGTAAACATTGGCGTGCATGTACCACTTTGAATCTGTATTTTTTGTATTACTTGTGTAAATACCTAGTAGTGCAATTGCTGGGTTGCAGGGTAGTTCATTTTTAACTTTTTGAGGACTGTCCGTACTCTTCTCCAGAGTGGCTGCAGCAGTTTGCATTCCCACAAACAGTGCAAGAGTTTTCCTCCTCTCCACATTCTTGCAACACCTGTTTTTTTTTTTCTTTTGTTGTTAATTTTAGCCATTCTGACAGGTGTAAGGTGGTATTTCACTATGACTTTGATTTGTATTTCCCCAGTGATAAGCGATGTTGAGCATCTTTTCATGAATTCATGTATCAGTTCTAACAACTTTTTGGTGGAGTCTTTGGGTTTTCTATATAGAGAATCATATCTGTGAAGAGTAAATGTTTGACTTCTTCTTTGCTGATTTGGATGCCTTTTATTTCTTTTTGCTGTCTTGATTGCTTAGGCTAGGACTTCCAGTACTATGTTAAACAGTAATGGTGAGAGTAGGCATCCTGCCTGTCCTGACCATAGGTAAAGGGCTCTCAGTTTTTCCCCATTGAGGATAATATTAGCTGTGGGTCTCGCATATATGGCCTTTATGATATTGCGGTATGTTCCATCTATCCCTCCTTTGTTGAGGGTTTTTGTCAAGAGTGGATGCTGTGTTTTGTCAAATGCTTTTTTTGCATCTATTTAGAGGGTTATATGGTTCTTATCCTTTCTTTTATTAATGTGGTGTATCATGTTGATTGCTTTGTGAAAATTGAAACAGCCCTGTAGCCCTGTAGCCCAGAAAATTAGTCTTTTGTAGGGAGCATATAGATGGATCTTGGTTTTTTCATCCATTCTGAGGACAGATATGCTGCAATCCTGATCTGTCTTCCCTTGTAGATTAAGGACTTCTTTTTTTTTCCCTTGCTGCAAAGATTTTTTCCTTATCTCTGTATCTTGTGAATTTGACTGATATGTCTTGGCGATGGCTGGCTTTTGTTGAACTTAATGGGAGTACTCTGCACACGGATTTTGATGTCCATTTCCTTCTCCAGATTAGAAAAGCTAACTCTACAGAGATCTCAGGTGCACCCAAGCTTCCACAAAGCTAGCATCTTATATAACTTTTCAGATCTTTGCATAACAGCTTACATAAAAATATATATGATATAAAATCAGGAAATTGATGTTGGTAGAAGCAACATAACTTATTCATATTTCACCATTTTATTTGATTTTCTGGTTTTATTAAGATACAATTGAGTTTAAGTTTATAAGTTTAAGGTGTACAGAATAATTTCATTACACATATTGTGAAATGATTACCACAATAACTTTAGATAACATCTATCATATAATATAGATACCTCAAAAAAAGAAAAATTAAAATATAGATTTTTTTCAAGATTTATTTATTTGAGAGAAAGAGAGAGAGTGTGCACAGGGAGGTATGGGAAGAGGGAGAGGGAGAGAGAAAAATCAAGGAGACTCTGTGGTGAGCACAGAGTCTGACACGGGGCTCAATCTCCTGACCCTGAAATCGTGACCTGAGCCAAAACCAAGAGTCAGATGTTTAACCAATTGCACCTGCCAGGTGCTCCAATATGGATTTTTTTTCATTGTGCTGGGACTTGTTCATATCTACTCTCTTAACAGCTTTCAAATATAACATGCAGCAGAGTTTATAGTCATCATGTTGTACATTATGTCCCTAGTACTTATTGTCTTATAAATGAAAGTGTGTATCTTTTTATGACCTTCTTGCAATTTCCCCTTGTTCCATCTCATCTCTTGTGGGCTTTTTTGTTTTGTTTTTGTTTCTTTGTTTCATTGAAGCCATCCAAATGAGTAGGAGGTGGTATCTTACTGTATTTGAGTTTTATTTTCCCAATGATTAGTGCTGTCGAGCATCTTTTTATATCCCTGTTGAGCATTTGGATATATTCCCTTTAGAAATGTCTGTCCAAATTCTCTGTCCATTTCTTAATCAGGATATTTTTTTCCGTGTTTTTATTGAGTTGTTGGAGTTCTCCATATATTCTGGATATAAATCCCTATCAGATATATAACCTGCCACCCTCTTCATTCTGTAAGTTTTTTTTTCATTCTGTTGATGGTATCTTTTGATGAAAGAATTTTTCAGTTTCAATGAAATCCAATTAATTTGTTTTAACTCTTGTTGTCTATGCTTTTGTGTCATGTGCAAGAAATCATTGCCAAATCCAATGTCATGGAGATTTTCTGCTATGTTTTCTCCTAAGATTTACATAATATCATATTTTACATCTAGTGCTCTGATCCATTTTAAGTTCATTTTGTATATGGTATAAGGTAAACGTCAAATTTCTTTTTTTCTTTTTTTTTTTTTTTGCATGTGAATAGCCAGTTTTTATAGCACTACTTGATGAAGAGATTGTCCTTTCCTCCATTAAATGGTCTTGGCATGTTAAAAATCACTTGACCATATATGCGAAGGTTTATTTCTGGGCTGTCTACTCTCTTCCATTGGCCTGTATGTCTGTCTTTATGCCAGTACCACCCTACAGACAGAACCAAACTTAAAATAGGTGGACATATGATGGGTCAACTTATGATTTTTGACCTCATGGTGGTAAAAAAGTGATATGTATTCAGTAGAAACCATACTCTGAGTTTTGAATTTTGATCTCCCAAGCTAACAATATGTGGTACCATACTCTCATAATGCTGGACAGTGGCACTGAGCTCACCTCCCAAAACCCATGTCATCACAAAAGTAAGCAACCAATGCACTTACAACTATTCTATAGCATATGACCATTCTATTTTTTTTTACTTTTCACTTCCAATACAGTATTTAATAAATTACATGAGATATTCAACACTTTATTATAATAGAGGCTTTGCGTTAGATGATTTTGCCTAAGACTAATGTAAGTGTTCTAAACATATTTAAGGTAAGCTAGTCTAAGCTTTGATTTCAGTAGGTTAGGTATATTAAATACATTTTCAGGGGCGCCTGGGTGGCGCAGTCGTTAAGCATCTGCCTTCGGCTCAGGGCGTGATCCCAGCGTTCTGGAATCGAGTCCCACATCAGGCTCCTCTGCTGGGAGCCTGCTTCTTCCTCTCCCACTCCCCCTGCTTGTGTTCCCTCTCTCGCTGGCTGTCTCTCTCTGTCAAATAAATAAATAAAATCTTTAAAAAAATAAATACATTTTCAACTTACAATGAGTTTATTGAGACATAACCATCGTAAGTTCAGGAAGGACTGTATTTTGATAATTCTAACTTTGTTAGAGGTTTTCAGATAAGGAAGTATAAGGCCTTCAACTCTGTTCTTTTTCAAGATTGGTTTGACTACAGATAGTCCTTTGAGATTCTATTTGTTATCTTGGAGAAAGTTCTATGTGTAATTGAGAAAAATGTGTATTCTCATATGACTAGAGTGTTCTTTATATATCTGTTAAGTATAATTGGCCTAAAGTATTGTTCAAGACTTCTATTTTTTTTACTTATCTTCTGACTGATTTCTCTGCAAGTCAGATCTAGTGGTGATGAACTCCCTTAGCTTTTGCTTATATGGGAAAATCTGTCTCTCGTTTCTGAAGAATACATTAGAGAAATTGTTCTTGTTTGGCATTTTCTCTGTCATCATGCTGAATATATCATCCCGTTATTTCTTAGCCTGTAAAGTTTTTGCTGAAAAATCCTCCAATAGCCTAATAGGGGTTCCTTTAAAGGAACATACAACAACAACAACAACAACAATGAAAAGCCATCTACAGATTCAATGCAATCCCTATCAAAATTCCAATAACATTTTTCACAGAAATAGAGACAGCAATCCCCAAATTTGTATGAAACCACAGAAACTTAAAATATACAAAGCAATCAAGAATGAAGAACAAAACTACAGGCATCCCAATTCCTGATTTTAAACTATACTACAAAGCTATAGTAATCAAAACAGCATAGTACTGGCATAGTAATAGACAAATGGAACAGAATCAAGAGCCCAGAAATAAACCTATGTATATATGGACAAATAATATTAACAACTAAACCAAGAAAACTCATTGGAAAGAAGATAGTCTCTTGAATGAATGGTGTTGGGAAAACTGGATAACCATGTGCAGGATAGTGAAATTGGACCCTATCTTAACCTAGTCACAAAAATTAGGTCAAAATGCATTAAAGACATAAACATAAGACCTAAAACCATAAAACCCTGTAAAGAAAATATAGAGTAAGAACTCTTGGCATTGGTCTTGGCAACATTTTTCTTTTTTTTAGAAATGTCATTTAGAGATGACACCAAAAGCACAAGAAACAAAGGTAAAAATAAATATGCTGAAATTATAATTCCTAGTACCTATGAATGTGACCTTATTTGGAAATAGGGTCTTCACAGATGTAATCAAGTTAAAATGAGGTCCTTAGGAGAGGGCCTAAGAGTCTCCATATAAACAGATGGATATTTTAACAGTGACACAGAGGAAGAATGACATGTGATGATAGAAGCAAAGATCAGAGTAATACAAAGATAAATCAAGAAACAAAGGGATCATCATAACCAACAGAAACTGGGAAGAGGCAAGAGAGGATTTACTCAAACAAGTAAAATAGAGTCTCAAACGGGACTTGGTCCTGACAACTCATTTTAAACTTCTAGCCTCCACAACTATGAAAAAATATATGTATATTGTTCAAAGGCACCCAGGTTATGGTACTTGTCATGACAGCAGAAAGAATAAATATACCACCCATGTAACCAGCACCCAGATTATTACACTCATTATTATCAGCACCTGAGAAATGTCCCTTGGATGTTGTTTCTTTACAAGAATAATTCCCCACCACGGTAAATAATATTCATCCTCCATTATTGTTCCTTTTAGGAATAAATCCACACAGAAGGAATTTTTGTCCTAATTTCTTTTTTTTTATAATTTCTATTTTGTTATATTGTCACAATACAGTATATCCCCAGTTTTTGATGCAATGTTCCATGATTCATTATTTGTGTATAATACCCAGTGCACCATGCAATACGTGTCCTTAATACCCATCACTGGCCTAGCCCAATCCCCCAGCCCCCTCCCCTCTGAAGCCCTCAGTTTGTTTCCCAGAGTCCACAGTCTCTCATGGTTCATTCCCCCTTCTGTTTACCCCCTCTTCATTCTTCCCTTCCTTCTCCTACCGATCTTCCTATTTCTTATGTTTCATAAATGAGTGAAACCATATGATAATTGTCTTTCTCTGCTTGATTTATTTCACTTTGCGTAATCTCCTCTAGTCCCATCCATGTTGCTGCAAATGCTGTGTAATCGTTCTTTCTGATGGCTGAGTAAGATTCTATTGTATATATGGACCACATCTTCTTAATCCAGTCATCTGTTGAAGGGCATCTCGGCTCCTTCCACAATTTAGCTATTGTGGACAATGCTGCTAGGAACACTGGGGTACATATGGCCCTTCTCTTCACTATGTCTGTATCTTTGGGGAGTAAATACCCAGTACTGCAATTGCTGGATCATAGGGTAGCTCAATTTTTAACTTTTTAAGGGAAGGGACCTCCTAATAACAGAGATTAGATTTACCTGGTGTTGAGCCTTATAAATAGGGGAATTTTATAGGATGAACTATTTTGCATCTGGTTTCTTTGCTCAGAATTAAGTTTGGGATATCAATCCACAAAGACACGGACAGATAGTTTAAATAAAAGAAATAACAGAAAGAGATGCTGACCTCACGAATAATAAGAAATTGTACATTTAAATGACACAAGATAACCCCTTTTATATTGGTGAAAATTTTACTGGTAAAATCAAACAGATCAATAACACACTGTGGTAGTAAAGAAGTGAGGAAGCAGGAAATTTTGAATGTTGCTGTGTGGAGATGATAGGTGTACCTCTACTGAAATATTACATGTCTATTAAAATTTAATGTACACACCTTTTTTAAAAAAAAATTTATTATGTTATGTTAGTCACCATACAGTACATCCTTAGTTTTTGATGTAATGTTCCATGATTCATTGTTTGCGTATAACACCCAGTGCTCCATGCAATACATGCCCTCCTTAATACCCATCACTGGCCTATCCCAATCCCCCACCTCCCTCCCCTCTGAAGCCCTCAGTTTGTTTCCCAGAATCCATAGTATCTCATGGTTCATTCCTGCCTCTGTTTACACCCCCCCTTCATTCTTCCCTTCCTTTTCACACCTTTTGATACAGAGATTTCACTGTTAGAGATTTATCATATGCATATATATGGCAAATGATACTGTACTATGCTATTCATTCCAGCATTTTTCTACAATTGTAAAATTCTGGGACAAACCTAAGTATCCATTGGAAATAAAACTGGTAGATAAATTTTTGGTACATCCATTCAGTGTAGCATTTACACATGCTTACAAACACTGAAGCAGCCCCTATGTATTGATATGGAACAAAGTGTGTGAAATATTTTTAAACTAAAATGTAAAGAAGCAATACTATTGTTTGTAGTTATGTAACATTTTGTTTAGCAGATAGCATGTATACGGCTGCAAGCACTTTCCCAGAATATCTTTGGAATATTATCTGTTACATATTTGCCTATAGAAGGGAACTAGGTGAATAGGGAACAATATGATTAAGAGAATTTGTTCATCATCCTGTATCTCTTATATTTGGAACAATGTGAATGTATTAATTATCTATTTATATCAGGATCATTTAATTATTTTTAAATGTAAAATCTTACACTCAAAATGAATTTATTTCACATTCTCTGATGTATTGGTTCTTGAAATTTCTGAACAATAAACGCATTTTTTGGATGTATAATTTTCCTATTTATAAACCTTAGTGTTTTAACCTTGCTGAGGAATGTTTGAAAGATCATAACCCTTAATAAATCATGCAGAGAGGACCAGTTTGAGTGAATACCCTAAGTTTTTTCCTTAATAGCTGTTAAAGAAAATATATTAAAACTTTGATGACAGTAATTCTTTTAATAACCAGGGTCAGTGAACTCTTTTTCACAAATGTACGAAAGAGTTTACTACAATGAGCAGTAAAAATATTTGATGACTTGAGATGTCTACATTTTACATCCAATAAACTCTGATGGAAATTCCTGCAGCAGAGAATTTATTTATTTTAGAAAGTCATTTCTCAGGCAAAATTTATCATAAATTTAAAACATATGTTCAATTATTTCAATGGACATACAAATCTTGTGACAGACGTATAGTTGTAAGATTATAAAGTGTAATTGTATCTAAAACTAATAGAAGGTGCGTATATGTATGTAAAACAGAGTGCATTTTCCTTATTCAGCCTAATGTCTTCCACAGCAAACATAGCATTAAAATTTTGTGAAATTGGCTGATGAGACTAAGGTACCTGGATTTTAAATTTGGGAATTCGCTATAGTATGCAGAAAAAAAAAATGTTACTAGTTTTAATTTTCCTCCAAAAGTTCATGAATGTAACTGACAGGAAGTAACAATTTCAAGTAGTAAAATTGTCAGTGAAAACTCACCAACCTTTTAAACTCTCCTGTTATTTCAGTGGTACTTATGTGACAGGGATTCCATTACCCTACCTGATCCTTCATAGTTTTCTATATCTTGAGGCACTTTTCTCAATGATGTTTTCTATTATCCTCATCTACCCATTATTTTATCATTATCTTAAACATTTGGGTGTCCAAGGGCTCAGGCCTTAGATTTCCTGAGAATCACTCCCACCCCTTTATGTATCAGACTTTCTGTGCATGGCTGGGCTGTGTACAACATCTGCATTCCCTGCACAGACCTCTCACATGAACTTCATAATCATGTATCACAATGCCCCATGTGACACCCCTATACATAGCTAAATGCTTAATAGATTCATTAAAATTGTATCTAAAACTGAATTCCAGTTAGGCCGTATTAACATTAATGGCAACATCAGTCTTACAACTTCTGGACCAAAAACACTGGAGGCATACCTGATTTGTCTCTCACACATCTTTGAAAGAACTGTGGAATCTTGACACTTTATACCAGCACAAACCCTACCAATCATCATCAGGTCACCAGTTCTCACCTGGATGACTCCAACAGACTCTTAAGTACTCTCCTGCATCCTAACTTTTAGTCCCCACTCCTCACCCCACCAAGGAACACACACCATCTAATATGAACAGAGTGTCCAGAGGGAGTTTCTAAAACAGGGAGGCTGCTTTTGTCACTCCTCTGTTCAAAACCCTCTAATAGCCTCACATTGCCCCCATGGGGAAAAAAAAAAGAGTTCTTACGTTTTTCTGATGCCCTACCCACGCTCACCATTATTAACTCTCTGACCTAATTCTCTCTCCCTTTTTCACTTAACTCCAGCATCACAGACCCTCTTGCTATTTCCTCAAGCATGTAAAATGCACTCCTACCTCCGAGTCTTTACACCAGCTGTTTCTACTGCTAGGATGCTGTTCCATCAGGTAATCCACAGACCTTTCTCATTCAAGATACTGTACAAGCATCATTTCTCAAAGAGGCTGTTTCTGACCATCCCATTTAAAACAGTGAAATCTCTTCCTCTTTATCTTCATACCCAAAAGACACTATGATGGACCAAAAAGTAAGAGACTTCAAAATACTCCACAGCATTTATCTTCTTCAAATAATATAATTTACTTGGCATATTTGGTTTGTCCTCACTCATCCTCAGCTGCACTATCATGCCTGCATTAGAATATATTATCCATAGAGGAGGATGCTGTGGCCTGTTTTATTCATCACTGTAACTTCAATGGCTACAGTAGTGCCTGGCATATTACAGGCAAACAATAAACAGCGTGTCAAATTGCCCAGGTCTCTCATACTGTCCCCCATGTTACTTGGATTTAGTTATAACAGATTTTTTTTTTCTAAACTAGGTTCCTGGACATCAACCAACAAATGTACGGGATTTACTAATGAGACATGACTATCAGAAATTATGTAGACTTGTGTGAAATAATAGCATGAAAGACACTAAGTGACCACATTAGAGATACAAGATTACTAGGAGATTTATTAGAAAAAGGTCTTTTCTTATTAGTTCTTGAATGATATCAAGTAAATAGGTACAAGTTTCACTGACAGAGAGAGCTGGGTTTAGAGCCAACTTTTCTTTCCTTATTATATTTTTACCATTTCCTGCTACCAGTGAACATGCTAGTATCACAGAACATACAAGAGAAAGATAGAAAAGCAAAATGTCACTTTATTGCGTTTGGAAGGACCCCCCATTAAAGAACGTGGGAATAAATAATGTTCTTTGGATCTATCTGAAGCCTGAGATTTGCTTTTGGTTGCCTATCTGAGAAGTGAGATCAAATGGAATTCAAGATATTCCCTAAGTCCCCAAGGATCCCTTCCTCTTCTTGGCCTGTAATCTAGCAGGCATTTCCTAAGCAGGAAAGGGAAAGAAAACTGTGAAATGAAGACTTACACTGTCTGAGATGGGAGTGTGCCATCCAGCCACTTCCAGGGATGCTTAGCTCCTATTTTATATAATCCAATCCAATAATTGTGTTTTATTTTTGATTGAATTAAGTTCTGTGGGAAAAGTAGAATTATTGGTATTATTCATAAAATCAATGAAAACACCTCATCCACAGAGGACTCATAAAATACTGGGCACATTTATCTTCAAATACCACTAAGATAAATGGAGGAGGCAGGGTACTTTCTCCATGGTGCAGAGAAGAAATGGATATGGAAAGGATTCAATGAACAAATCACTCAAGTCTTTGTGACTGAATGAAGGATACCCAAAAAGGGACATGATGAACTTTAAAAAACTTCACATATGATAAAGTAGATAGGTAAGTAGGATCACACTAAACCTAGAACTTCTCTCTACCTTAAAGAATGTGAAAAGACAAGTTTCAAATCTGGAGACATCCCCAGTAATGTAAAGAACAAATAGATATTTCTATAAAACAATATCAAAATAAAATTACCTAATAAGAAAAAAATTGTCAAAACATAAAAGTACCCATTTCAAATAAATATAGAATATAGACAATAAATATAGAAAGAGCCAAGCTCAGTAGAGATCAGGAAAATGCAAATTGAAGTCACAAGGGTATATTTTACTACTATTCAATTGGCACAAAGTAAAAACAACAACACCAAGTTTGTGGAATAGTAGAGATCAAAGATATCTTTAAAATTGTTGCCAAAATCATATTGAGAAATAATCTGGAATAATCATATAAAATTGAAATTGTACAAACCCTATTGACCAATGATTCCACTTCTAGGATGATTTGTCATAAAGAGAAGAGAGGACTCATAGAACAATGTTGCACAGAGACATGTCTAATAATGTTAAATAAAGGACTATTCATAACAACAAAAGCTGGAAACAACCCAAATTCCCATCATCTAGAGAATAGATGAAGCATATCCACACTGTGGAATCATATACAGCAGTGAAAATGAAGAAACTATACCTACAAGTGTTAAAACAATTTATGTCATTTATTTGCTATATACACTAAAGCACTGAAGTGAAGAAAAAAAAACTTCTTTGAGTATTTTCCATAACTACAAGGCGGGAATAATACACTCAGTTTTGAAAATTTTGTGCACTGAATAATGAATGCAGTGTCAAAAATATCTTTAACATAAAAAAAACTGTAAATCATTTGTAATCATTATTCCAATTGGCATATTTTATTCACTTCAAATTTCCCTTATGGATGCAAGTGTGAAGCAACAAATTAATGTTCTTTCCTAAAAGCGATGTATTTATTACCTCTCTCTGTCTCTCTCTCACTCTTTCTTTGTCTCTCCTCTCAAACACACACACACACAATCACACACTCACACACTCCAATTTTTTTTACTATAATTAAATTGTATAAGACAATAATTTCAAAAGTGTATCTTTTAGAGTAGGGAAAATGGATGGGTATTATATAAAATATAATATACTTTATCATGTCTAGATCTCTGAAGAAACACTAAAGTTAGATGTTTATTGATTCTTTCACTCACGTATTTTGGTTAGATTTAAGGGTATACATAAATGTATAAAAGCCAATCTCAGTTTTCTGTATCAATGGATTTAAGACACCGCTTTCATTACACTTCTAGACCTTGTGAAACAAGCAAAAGACTGAAATCTTAAACCATTAGTGTAAGAGTAATGCTGTCCTACAGCAGAATCTGTCCCAGGATTTCTATAGCGCATCAGTATTCCAGTTTAGATCCTGACAGCAAGGCTGTCAGGAAATAGACTGTGAAACTCAGGTTTTGCTCTAACGAGTGGCAAAAGTCTTAAGGAATTTCAAAGGCTCTAGATTAGTTCATGGCAATACAGGAATAACAATTATAAGAAGTTTCATTGAAACTCTGAAGCCTAGAAATTTCAATGGCAGCACTAAAACTGAAGAATACTGAATTGGAAATTACAGGGAAAGGACAGATTACAAATAAAGTTAATTTCTGAGAGAAGAAAACTCAATTCATTTAGGAACTGACTGTTAACAATTTAGGTTTAAATTAATCAAGGTATTAATAACATGTAGCTGGATTTTAAAATTTATTTGACTCCTTATGTGATTACTTAGTTCATCCGTTTCTTCTAGGTACAAGTGATACATTCACACTGTTATTTTAATAAGAATTTTATAAACAAGAAAACATGGGTATTTTTGGTTTATTATTTATTATTTATTTATTTATTTATTTATTTATTTATTTATTTATTTATTTATAAGTAAGCTCTACACCCAATATGGGGCTTGAACTCACAACTCTTGAGATCAAGATCACATGCCTCACTGACTGAGCCAGCCAGGCACCCCTGAGGATTGTTGTTTTTGTTGTTGTTTTGTTGTTTTTCAAACATGGGGCTTTTAGTTCATCCTTCACAAGATACTACTAGAAGTAACATTGCTAGGACTAAACAGTGTAACTGGAATTTGGTGTCTAAATGGAATCATTAGATGGACATGTACAGAATCCACTCAATTGACTTTATAGTCCTAAACTTTATAAGGAATGGTGAATTTGATCTAGATTGTCTCTTCTAGAAAAGAGATGCTTCCTCTGCCATTCTGGATTATAAGTAAAATAAAAGTTCATTTTTAAAGAATCACTCCAGTATATTCAATCTCTATTTTTCATCCTTTTCCCCACGGCTACTCATGAAAGTGAGAGACTCATCTTCCCTTACTAGTGTGATTCCTTCCAAATACTGAGAGAAGGAACAACAGAACTCAGTACAATGAGAATTATTTCTTTAGATTGCTCACACCATTGAAGGCAGTTTTTCTTTTGCCCTGTATTAGCCCTGAACCATCTAATGAATATTAGATGTGAAGATGCAAAAAATACAATAAAAAGAATAAAAACGAAATGGCACACCAGAGCCGTTTCTCTTCTTCATTGTTTAAAACAATGGATGTTGGGGTACTTAGGTGGCTTGGTTGTTTAAGCACCTGACTCTTGATCTCAGCACAGGTCTTGATCTCAAGGTCATGAGTTCAAGCCTTGTGTGGGCTCTAGGCTGGATTGGAGCCTACTTAATAAATAAATAAATAAATAAATAAATAAATAAATAAATAAATAAAACAATGGTTCTTCCAGGTCTCTGTTAAACTTCGTCTCCTCTCCAGAGAAATCTATATGGATTAGCAAGTGCTTCAAAACAAAGTGGCCAAATAGTATTGGAGGAAATTCAAATTGATTATCTTAACTCAAGACATAGGACTTCTCATAAAGTATTTAATCAGGTTTAATAAAGTAAACATACCTGCTCCTCTTTATTATCAAGCTTAATGAGACTAGAACGCAAGTCTTCACATGACTCCTTACTCCTCTCCCAAGTTTTCTCTTCTTTTGAAAAATAGTAACAGCTTTCTCCACAGCAATACCACTTTTCTTGAAATAAGTCATAGTCTTTACCTTGAAAACAAAAGCCACCATGACCCTCAACCACAAGACCACTTACAGACCTGCACTTTACACGTATTTCTTACTTACTTCAGACTGAATGATCAAATAATAGGTGGTTTTCCCATTTCCCAAAAGTCTAATGTTAGGAATAGCTCTTTGGCCAACTTGTGGAGCCAGGGACTGTCTCTGACAGACTTCAGACCATTGTTAGGATTGCACTGAGAAAATGTTGACTTCTCAAGAACAAATAAACTGCAGCCATGTGGAGCAGATATCCTTGCAGGAGGAAACCCACAAAGTGAATATACAGAGATGGTGTTAATTCCAAGGGATCTGTATTGGGGAAAATTTATCCATGAGCATAAATTACTCAAATAATCAAATCAACATGATTCTGTGAAAGTCAAGAGTTCAATTAGCTATAATAAAGAAAATGGATTTGATTTCAAAAAAAAAAAAGGTGAGCAAAATTAAAGGACCTGACAAAGCACAACATAAAGTTTTAAAACTATGTATTGAAATGGGACAGAGGGGGACAATTCCATAAAAAAAATTTTTTGTAAATTATCACGATAACTATTCAGTACATGGCCATAATAGATGGTAAAATTGAGTGATCTTCAAACTCTCCTAAGGGAACATTTTTTTCTTTTATATCATTCATATCTTTCTTTATGTGTGCAGAACACTTCTGAAAAACTTCAATCCATATTGTAAATTTAAGGTCATGAATGCCTTTCATAGATCACGTTATCATACTTACTCTAATTCTAAATGGCATAGTGAATATAGTTGACTAATGAAAGTACAATCAGAGAAAATGTTAGTTTAAAATAGTTTGAAGTGTCAGAACTTAAAACAGATTTTTAAATAAAAATATAACTTGCAATCTATTATTTTTAAGTATATAAAACATACAAGCATAGAAATCAGAAAATATAAACTTGAAATAAAAGATTAACTAGTTTCTAGGCCATCTACTCTTCAAATAAGGATTTCAAAGTTGGTGAAATTTTTTATTTAGTATTTAATTGGCATTTAGTATTTGCATGTAAATCCAAATACAGTCATTTAGTTCTCCTCTAGGATAAGTTTATAACTGAGTCATTGAATTTACATGCAGCAAGAGCTCAGATGGCTCCTAATATGCAAGAGGAAAGTTAAAAATCTCTTAAGGAAATAACAATATCTTCCCCAAACTCACAAATAAAAAATGTAAAACATAAAGCATACTGCTCTGTGTCTAAACATTAAAAGAAAAATCCTTTAAGGTTTTATTATACAACTGAGAATCTTAATTTCCAATTCTGCTACCACCCATCATCATTCAGCCAAATTCAATGTCTACTTGTAAAAATCCAACAACATCAATTGCACGGTTTCTTAATGTACTCAGTTGCAATAAATATAACTATTGCTTCAATTCAGCCATCCGTTTGAAAGTTCATTTACTGGATCTGAATTTAAAAGACACATTAAGGCCTCTAACTAAATACTACCATTTCTGTGACTAACCAATTCTCTTGTCCTTTCCTTTCTGTCTACCCAAGGACACAAGGTACAGAACTAATTTTGGAAGGAGTTCCAACAACCTTGCAACATAGAGTTTATGCACATCTAAAAATAGCCAACGTCACTGGGGCAATGGGCTAGTTCAATGAGTAAAGCGTGTGACTCTTGATCTAGGGTCATGAGTTCAAGCCCCATGTTGGGAGTGGAGCCTACTTTAAAAATTTTTTAAATTAAAAATACATAAAAATAACCAATTTCTGAATATTCTTGTCATTCACCATCTCATCTCCACACAAGCTTCTGAAAATCAGATTCAAAAAAATCACAAAACTGTACACATATAGTTTAAATGCTAACACTTACACTTCCCATCACTATTTCACCTCAACATTACACAGTACAGTTATTGAGTCACAATCTTTTCTCCATTCAACAGCTATTTCAAGTACTTATACTTTTCCTAAATTATTTAGTGCACCTCCTTGACTCTCCCTCTCAGAAGATGGCCTCATCTTCCACGTCACATGGAAACAGTCATCAGCAAGTGTACATTCTCCTCAACTTCTTGCTTCTTCTCCTATAAATACACAGGTATCCCTCAATCTATCTCAGAAAAAATAAAATTGCTTCTTATTGAGCAAGTCTGAAACTCTCACCTCTGCTGTGGATTTCATCCCCTATTGAATGTTTGGTGATCTTGATCTCCTATTATTATATTTCTTTCTTGGACCCTCAACATTTTCCTTCTCATGGTTCCCTCCCAAGTTGCCTCTCCAACAAGATTTCCGATCCTTTCTTTTTCATATTTTTTATAAGAGAATCATTTTTTTGACTCTTAGATTGGGGATAGCATAAGCTTGTTCACAGTACTTCATTCATGAGACACTCAACATTGCTCTCAGAATTTTATTTATTAAGTTAATTGATTGGTTCTATACTATTGTAGTTTGTTTTGACTGCTACATAAATTCTATTGTAAATAAATTGCAGATTTCATTTATGGTCCCAGTAGTGGTCATTTTTGTAGTTTTGAGGTTTTTGATATTATGAGTGGCATTGCTACAAACAGTTCTGTAGGTGTGCATTTTTGTGCATGTGCAAGTATATCTGTTGGACATATACTTAGGGTGAGAATGACTGACTCATGTTCAGCTTTAGGAGATAATACCAAACTGACAAAGTACTTGTATCAGTTTATAGTCCCTTTACAATGTCTGAGATCATGTAGATCCACATACTTTCAATACTTGGTCAAGTTTGTGCTTAGCCATAATTCAAAAAATAATTTTCTGTATTCACTGTCTCTGCTTCCTAATGGTTGAATAAGTTTGAGCCATTGCAACCAGACTTTGACCTAACCCACCATTCCATTGAATCTACTGCAGAAAATATCATTAGTGACCTCTCTCTTGCCAATTTAATAAGCATACTGTTGGCCAATAGAATACTTCATCTTCCTATACTATTTGGAACTCATGGCTATCTTTAGATTCCTCTCCATATGATGCCATAAGGTTTTGCATTCCCTCCTTCTTGTTTATCCAAAGCATCATTGTTTTGAACTCTTTGCATACCTTCCACCCACTTCTAAATGTTGATTTATCCTAAGAATCATATTCCTCACTCTTGTTCTTCTAGCATAATCTACTCTCCCTGGTTTTACAAGGTGACACAAGGTCTAGCTTCTGTTTTCCTCTACTATGTTTTCCACTACTGTTACATTAGTTGTTGAATCCACAATTCATATCTCTAATCTAGACATCTCTCTTGATCTCCAGACTTTTAATCCTATCCTATATGTGCTGATGGTCTGTGTCTACTGCCAAATGCTCACTCTAGGAGACACAGACCAATCTAATTTTTTCTGGTCATCTCCACTCATATGGCACCAGCACCTCACTCTTCACCATTATTAGCACACACACACACACACACACACACTCACACCTCCCAAATAATAGCTTACTGTTCCTCTTGATTTTTATGACATTTAGTGGAATATACTCACCAAGGTGTATAAGCCTGATGTCAGATAGTAACACTGATTCACTTGTCTCCCTCACACAAGCAATAAAAGTCATATCCTAACAATTCTACATATTAATATTTCTCATTTATGGTCCCTATGCTTCATTAATTCTTTCAAGATACCAATTCAGACATTCTAACTAATCCTGATTCCTGAAACATCTTCCTATCTTGTTCCCCCACCCACTTTCCAGTCTATTCAAATTGACCTTTCCAAAATCCCTATATGCTCAAAGGATGTGAGTTCTGTTTTTCCCTCATCTAAAAACTTCCAATAATTTATTTTGTTTTTAGAACAAATCTAAAATTTCTTAACATGATATTAAATTAACATAAATTGCATATGTAGCAAAACCTATTTCTAGCTACTACTTTTATTTGCCCCAAAAGTGTAATTCTCCTAACACATCAGTATGTACTTTTGTCCATGTTGTTCTCTGCCCAGAAGAATATTCTCTTCCCTGAGCTTCCTGATTAAATCCTACCTATCTTTTTTATCATATCAATTACTATCTCCTGGAGGAAAGATTTCTTGACCACAGCATGGAATATCCCAACCATCTGATATCTTCATGCCATTGCCCCAGCACTAATAATATTATATTTTAAAAACAGCTTCATTTAAAAAAAAATCTTCCCCTTTAAACTGAGCTGATTGAGAGCTTTTTTAAATCCCTGTGTCTTTAGTACCATACATAGTTCCTGATCCAGTGAAGGTACTCAAAATTGTTGTTGAATTAATGAACCAAAGAATTGACAAACATCTGGGAAAATATTTTTAAGAAGTGTTGCATATAAACTTTTAACAAAATATATATATATAAACATATAAAAACTGAAATAGAAATAGATCCACTTTACATTCCTCTGTGATTTAAGCAGTATTACAGTATAAGGACTATAATATTCAAATAAAGATTGCTCCAATTCTCTGATGATATGGAACACCTCCTCCTACACAAAATATAAGGATGAATGTATATGTAAGCCTCCCTGTACATTTCAGCCAAATTTTGTGCTGTTTCAGCTGTTACATACACTATTTTCTGTGGTATAAAAACTAAGTGATAGGAAAATAATAAAATAATCATCATCAATATTATCATCAATACATCATGATTACTAACACTTCTATAGGACTGTACAAATGCTCTACAGAAGTTCAGTATTTTATAGCATATCATTTATCACTCTGGCTCATTGTTCTCATAAGCAATGTGTGTGCCTGATACTCACGCATATATCTTAAACCTGTGATTGCCAGCAGGAGGAAAAAACATATAACTCCCAGGGTTATTGCAAAATTATGCCATGGAAATTCTGTACAAAATCAGAAAGCAAAATGTAAAGTAAGCATTGAGCCTAGGAAAGCCCTCAGAATTAGAACAAAATGGAAATTCATTCTGGAACTTAAAATGTATATCACTATTTACTCTGGTCATATAGCTATTGAATATTCCATTTGAATATATTTCTTCATATGTAGGGAACCAGATATATAATATCAAAATGTATAGACACAATTATGATTTCACTTTTTCTTACTTAACATCATAGTACGTTCAGAAACAAGAAAACAAAAACCTTTATCTGAGGGCATTTTATCCATTGGACATCTTTCCCCTTTCTGTTTTCTCAAATAGGGTAATTTCAGCTCCATGTATGTCCCTCTCTCTTCACTCATTTTTGAGGGCTGCAGCAAAGAACACAGCTCAAAACCTATGTAATGTTTCATGGAGAATGAAAATAACAATATTTATCATGAAGTAGCAAGGACAGCTAAATGAATGATAGGCATGATCATCTGAAATAAGCAGGTTAAAGAATATCTGGGAATATAAGGGGAAAAATTTTAATTTCTTGTCGTAATGCTTAAATGCTTACACAATTAAATAATGGCCCATTACTGTTTAAGGGCATGTTATGTTGAGCTTTTGCTGTTTTTAAAATAATTGAATTCATTGCCAAAATTTAAAAATTCATATATTCCATACTCACCTAAGAATCTAGATTTATATCATCTCTTGAAAAATTATGTTTGATCACTTAGTGCCTGTTTTATGCCCAAATGGCAACTATATTGACATCAAATACAATAATCCCCTGCTTAGTAAGGACACACACACACACACACACACACACACACACACACATTTAACAAATAGGACTCCCACATTGCTTATGCCAGACCCCACTCATTAATTTACATTATCTCTTGAACTTTATAGTCAGTGGTTCATGCCCCCTTTTAGACTGTGAGGAAATTTGGAAATCATGGGATTCCACCAAAGGGAGTTTAGGAAATAATGTTAAATGAGGGAGACATAACTTGTCTTTCTGACAACAATGCTGCACAGTAGTGATTTCTTTTCTATTTGTAGATGAAGAAAACTGAGGCTCCAAGAGCATAAACAGTATTAGAAAGGTCAGATAGTTAGTAAATGATACACTTTTGTTACAATAAGTATAAATATTATAAATATATAAATAAATGTATATAAAATATATTAAATTATATTCAAATATATAAATATATTAAAATATATTATATTTAAATATATAATACATATTTATTTCAAATATATATTATATTTACAGCTTATTTATATTTATTCAGATGTATGATCCTTCACCTACACTTAGCTTATATAAACAATACTTTCACAAAAAAAACATAATAGACTCTCTCCCCTGGGAATATAAATAAATACATAGTGATTAAAGAGGAGAAAACACTTTTCCCAAGAGAATGTTTTTGGTAAGTTTAGAAAGAATCAGATAACTGTTCTTCCTAAATAGATTTGATTCTTGCGTTTTCAAAATATCTTAATATTCCCACATTTAATTACTTTAGAAAGTCAGGAGACTTGATTTGAACAATCATCACATAATGACAAAATGTATAAATACATTGTCATTTGTTTTTCAATAAATACTCTGTACCAAAGTGCGAAGCTATAAGGTAAATCTTGTATTAAGGTCATATTTTCCTAGCTAACTGGTTTTTGTTTAGCTGTATTTTAACTGGGTATCTGTATAACAAAACAACAAGAAAATAAATTTGTAAATATAAAACTGGATTTATTTTGATAGAAAAATAATCATATTCTCAAAGCATCAAACTTTTTATTATACTTAACTGAAAGATGAGGGAATTTAACCATTGGATAATTTATTGCTAACCAGTTAGGTAGCACCCATAGAGATAAGAGGGGTAAAAACACAGTTTTATCTTACCTAAAAATATTAAATATTCCTTAAAACATCTAAAGATTAAAAAATCATATTCTGCATAGGAAATATTTAAACACACTCTCATTCTGATCCATTCCTGTCTTCACTTCTAGAATAACGTTAACGTTAGATATGAATTAATATGGATCCCAAAGTCAGTTATTTTCCGCAACATTCCAACCCCCTCCCAACTTCCTACCTAGCTTTCCTGCAGCAAATTCTACTTTATCCCTCTTTGCTCCACATGGGACAGCACAGGCATGGGTCACACTAGCTCGCTGGTTGCAATACCTGCTTCAGTGGCTTGGGATTCACCAGCTGGAGAAATAGCTTGGTCAGGAGCACAGCTACGATGTCCTGGCTCTGACGGCCTTTCACCTCTGCTTTGATTCTAGGAGGTACTTGCTGGTATATGTGACTGACTCTGAGAGACCATGTCAGAAGAAAGACAGCCAATGATCATGTGACATTAGATATCCCCCAAACACACAGTTTCCACTGGTGTCAATACCTCATTAACTCCTTCACTTTACTCTGTGTCAGACAAGAGTCATAGAAAACTTAAATGCTAAACCTTATACACATTTTCTGGATCAGCTTAAACCTGAGCTTTAGCAGATATCTTGAATCTTTGAAAAAAAAATGGTGTTCTCAAAATTTCATGAAATTAGGAAATGCTCAACAGTATTTTCAAGAATTATAAAAATAAAAAGGGAAACATGCATATTCTACCTCACATGATTCATACTTTTTCTTTGTATGGAGTGAAAGTTCCCAATTGTTACATATATATAGTAAAAATAGAGAATGTCAAATTGTGTACAAATTTTAACCTATATTTCTAACAAACATACTAAGGACAGCCAGATTGCTTAATATATTACAGTAAATCTAAATACATAAAAATTGAGATGACTAATTTTGAATAATAGCACATTTATACTTAACTTTTTGTGTTTTCTTTAAATTGCCTGAAGAAACAAATTCTTTAAATAATAAAAATTAAGACAGGAACAAAGAGACTCATTTAAAATATAGAATAGGTTTGACTCTAGTCCTTTTAAAGCATCAAAGTCAAATTAATTTGTTCAATAGTTGTAGCAAAAACTATCAGAGCATTTTTAAAAAATATATTATTTGTTTAATTCAGTGAGCAGCTCTAAGCCGTATTTAACCCCAGAAGTCAGTGTTAGGCAGGAACAAAAGCAGTTTTGTTTTGTTTTTTCATATGAACCACATTGATCTGTGCACCACAAGGGCTCCCTATGCTCTGATGCTTTGAAATTCTTAGAAATGTGTAGTAATAGCAATTGAAATCCACCTCTATGCCAGCTACACCAAGGGAAATCTTTTCTAAAGCACTTTCCCATGGTTTGAGCTTCCTTTTCCATCGCCCCCAAACACAAATGTGTTATCCTCTTCTAAGTAATGGTAGTAGTACATGTGAGAGTCTCTTGCTTTCTTTCTTATAAGTTTGCCTTTTTCTCATGCAATTTCTTTACTAAGCTCTAACTAATTATTTTCAGGAAGTAGGTTTCTGACATAAAGACAGAAAGCATTCTGCAAATGCTCCATGCAACAGGGCTTTCTCCTAAAATCAAACATGGTCTTCAGGCATGCCTACGAACTAAGATCTTCCAGGTCCTGGGTGCAATTACTCTGCATGGCAGCTGCACATCTCCATCTATGCCTTATGTCAAATTCCCCGATACCAAATACATCACTTAACAGAAATTTATTTGATAACTCTTGTTTTGTTACTGAATGCTATATACCTTACTGGTAAAGGATGATGAAGCCAGCAAACTGACTATGAGCATGTGATTTAGAGGGTGAACAGTAGGACTTCTAAACTCTCAGTGCAGAGCTGTCTTCTGGGGTGTGGAGCATTAAGACCTGACTGTAGTTTATACTTGTCTGCTTCTGAAGAAGCAGCTGAGAGAAGTGACTGACTTTGGAAGCCCCACCCTCTTCAGCAGCATCCAGAATACCTTCCAAGCAAATGAGTCTGTGGGAGATTGAGCCTTAGGGTCAGAATCCATGAGGTGGTATTGAATAATATTTCTATATGTTAAGACCAAGTGGAAAATTGACCCTAAAAGTTAGCATACATTTACAGGAATGTATTGCCTCTGATCTTTTTAAAAGGTGTATAGATTATGTTTATCATTTTTTTAATATTAACGGGTCAACTGATACATATATATCCCTAAAAATTTGGGACAAATCACCAATGAAAAGCACTTATTAGCAATTTTAGTTGTTAGGACTTTTTAAATAAGATGCCAAGTCTATCATAGCTAAAACAGATATAAAGTGTTCTAAAAGCCTAACAAACTATATAGCTTTAAATATTTTATTAGCAATATTTACAGCAAGTAAAAATATAAAGTGGTATTGTGAGAGTGTGGATATATGACTTTTTTAAGATTTACTTTTAATTTTGAACTATTTTGAGGAATGAGGCTATTATTAATTAGTTATAAGGACATTATCTCCAAAGATCTTTCCTGCCCTTAAACAACCACACACTTTTGTAACCAATGTCAATGTATTTTTAGTGCTTTTTAAAATGTTTCCTATGCCTCCTTTCTACAACTTTTATTTATCCTATAAGGTTTCACTAAAATATTACTCGTGTTCACTATTTTTACATTCACCAAATCTACCCTGTGTCAAAGAAAAGTAAAAACTATAATGACATAGAGCAAAAAGAATGACAAGGTAGTAGAAACCAAAATTTAACCCCAACATGAAGTAATAAGTAAAAAAAGTGAGAGGGAGACAGAGAAATGTTCATGATAATGTAGGTAAACAGAACAAAGCAGAATGACTGCAAGGTCTAACTAAATTAGTGTGAACTTTACAATAAAGCAGGCAGAGTGAATCAAATTTTGAATATTCCAAAAGCAAAAGTCCAAAAGAAAATAAGATTTAATTTTTATTTCTTATATTATGCTTTTCTTATATATTATTTTCACTTATTTCTATAATAAAATTGGTAAAAGTTAAGTGAGTGTGAAGAAATCATGAGTCCAAAACTCTTAGCTATGTTACAAGGGAAGGAACAAGTGATTTACTTCAAAAACTAATATGAGCTTGTGTGAACAAGAATGAAAACAGTAAAAGGAGACCGTTAGCATTATTTGTCATCCTTAGAGTATTTCCACGTGTAATTTTTGTTCAATAACATACATTGCTTCATTAAATCTCAAATTATTTGGGACCATTTCTTTTATACTTTTTCCTTTAGTGTCTAAAGACTTAGGCCTCAATTTGCCTTCTCCAGGCGCTCCTTCTCCTGGCATTTTTTTTTACCTTAGTTTCAGGAAGAATCTTTAGTTCTGTAAAGCTGTCATCAGAAACAGAACTATCATTTAAAAAAAAAAAGTTGTTTCCTCTCATACTTTCGATTTTTGCTATTTCCCCATCATATATCCTATCTCAAACAGACAATTAAGAAATAATATTCACTTGAACTGTGTTTTTATAGGAAATGTGAAAATAAGACTCTCCTGTTTTCTTTTTTTTTTTTGTCAATGAGGAAAGCATTTATTTACCTTCAGATATGAATAAACTAGGTAATGTCACTTGAGAGTGGAAAATGGCTTTATATCATGAAAATTCATATTGTAAGGTATTAACTCCTTTGTAGAACAGAATGCAATATAACCTCACAACATTTTCTTTAAGCATGAAAATTGTAGCAATAATAGCAGCTACTGTTTCAGTTCTTACTCTATCCCAGGATACCGGGTACTATTCTAAGCTCTTTAAATGTCTTAACTTATTTAATGCCTGCCGGGACTGAGACAGGCACGAGTATTGCCTCTCCCTTTACATGTGAGGAAATCGAGGAACAGAGATATTCATTAATTTTCCCAAAGTCACAGGAAATAAGTAGTAGAGTCTCATTTTGATCCCAGCCACTCTGAATCCCACAACTCCATTCTTAGTCACTACTCTATTTTTTTTAATTTTTTTATTATATTATGTTAGTCACCATACATTACATCCCCGGTTTCCAATGTAAAGTTCGATGATTAATTAGTTGCGTATAACACCCAGTGCACCATGCAATACGTGCCCTCCTTACTACCCATCACCAGTCCATCCCATTCCCCCACCCCCTCCCCTCTGAAGTCCTCAGTTTGTTGCTCAGAGTCCATAGTCTCTCATGCTTCATTTTCTAATCACCTATCTTTAGTGCCATTTTGGTAGAGGCAGCAATGCTAAACAGACCTTCTAAAATTTTGAGTTGTCTAAAAGTGTGAAAGATACTAAGTTCATTATCCTTGAGATTTTAATCAGAAGTAAGATGGCCGTAGTTTTAAAATCTTGTAGAAGAAACGTCCACATTAATGGTGCTTTCCATTCATAATATTCAAAATTTTGTTATATAGAATGGAAAGCTTTCTCTGAACATATTTTGTAAGAAGTTTTAAAAATGGTTCTAAATTGGAGAATTTATATGGGAGGATAATATTAACTAGATCTAGCTACCAAAGTAGACATAAATGAGCTATTGGTAAAATGGGACTTTGAGAAGATCCATAATATTGACAAACATTTAGACAGACTGATCACGAAAAAAAGAGAAGACACAAATTATCAAAATGAAGAATGAAATTACCTCTTTGAAGATTCTACACATATTAAAAAGAAAATAAGAGAATATTATGAACAACTTTATACCAATGATTTTGACCACCTAGATGAAATAGGCAAAATCTTTAAAAGTCAGAAATTATCAAAGGTCACTCAAGAAAAAGTAGATAACCTGAATAATCCCTATAACTAAAAATTTGATATTCTACTTAAAAACTCTTAAACACACAAACACACACATACACTCCAAGGCTAGACAGATTCACTGAAGAATTCTACTAAACATTGAAAGAAGAAATATTGCCAACTCTACAAAAACTCTTCCAGAAAAATTTAAAATAAAACATTCCTCAACTCATTCTATGACTTAAGAATAATCAGTAAACTCAAATGGGAGGTCAGCAGGGGGATGGGTTAAATAAGTGAAGGGATTAAGGAGTATACTTATGATGAGCATAGGATGTTGTATGGAATTCTTTCTTTTTTTTTAAGATTTTATTTGTTTGACAGAGAGAGACACAGGGAGAGAGGGAACACAAGCAGGGGGAGTGGAAGAGGGGGAAGCAGGCTTCTTGCTGAGCAGTGAGCCCAATGTGTGGCTCTGGGATACTGGGATCTGTGATCATGACCTGAGCTGTAGCTGATGCTTAATAACTGAGCCACCCAGGCACCCCGTTGTATGGAATTCTTGAATCACTATATAGTACACCCAAACCTAATACTACATGTATGTTAACAAATTAGAATGTAAATAAAAACATTTAGAAAAGAATAATCAGTATATTGCACCATGCAATACGTGCCCTCCTTACTACCCATCACCAGCCTATCCCATTCTCCCACCCCCCTCCCCTCTGAAGCCCTCAGTTTGTTTCACTGGGTGTTATACACAACTAATGAATCATGGAACTTTACGTCAAAAACCAGGGATGTACTGTATGGTGACTAACATAATATAATAAAAAATATTATTATTAAAAAAAGAAAAAAGAAAAAAGAAAAAAAAGAAAAGAATAATCAGTAACCTGAAAAAAATTAAAAAGACATTATTAAAAAATAAAACTGTATTCCTTATACCCATTGAGGTAGTTACTGTTTAAAAAAATACAAAATAATAATAAGTGTTGGCAAGGATATGGAGAAATTGCATTCTTCATGCACTACTGATGGAAATATGTAATGGTGCAGACACTGTTATTATTTATGCAGGTCGTAAATAACCTGAAAGTCTCTGTGTCCCCAGAAGGAGACCCTAATATCCTGCAGCTACAGGACTGAGATTGCTGAAGATCAAATGCAGAATCTCATTTTGCTTCTAGCTGGTCACAAGGCAAATAGAACTCTCAGCCTTGTAGGGTATCTAGTGTTAAAGTGAGGGGATTGATTAGGAAAGAATTAAATCCTCTGAGTTGGAGTGAAAACATGCAGGAGGACCCTGCTGAAGCCGAAGACACTGCACACATAAATTCCGAAGTGTCTTCTCTACTCCCACTTACAGTAGCAGCTTCTCCACTTTCACCGATAGCAGCTTGTCCTTCCCTATCTGACAGGATCAACCTTCCGCTGCCTGAGTAAAGTATAACGGCTTCCCCTGAAGCAGTAACCATGCAAGACAAAACTGATTCTCCTCAGGGCACATTCCCAACCCCCTCTTTGCTTCTACACCTATAACTAGACGCAAGTCCCAGAAGGCCGGTCAAGGTGTAGTTATTGACAAGAAGGTCTACACTCCAAAAGAATACTTGTGTTTTCTAATTTATTTATGCATAAATTTGTATACACAGAAATGCAGAAAACATATGAGAATGGATATTAAGGGTGTGGGATAATGGTGGAAGGAACACAAAGTTGGATGAGGGTGAATACAAATTGTCCTCAACTTATGATGGTGTTATGTCCTGATAAGCCCATTGTAAATTGAAAATATCATTGTAAATTAAAAATGTATTTAATACACCTAATATCCCAAAGATCATAGCTTGCCTAGCCTTCCTTAAACATGCTCAGAACACTTTCATTAACCTATAGTTGGGCAAAATCAGCTAACAGAAAACCTAATTTATGTAAGTGATGACTATCTCATGTAATGTATTGATCCTGTACTAAAAGTGAAAAACACAGTGGTTTTACGGATACAGAAGAGTTAAAATTATACTGGTTATTTACACTGGTTATTTACCCTTGTAATTGTGTGGTTCACTGGGAGCTGCAGCTCACTGCCACTGCCCAGCATCTTGAGAGACTACCGTACCACAAAGAATTAGCCCAAGGTAAGATCAAAGTTCAAAATTTTAATTATGGTTTATATTGAATGTGTATTGCTTTTGCACCATTGCAGAGTAGAAAAATCAAGGGTCAACTTCTATGAATTAGGGACCATCTGTATAATGATATGGTCTCACAAAACATCTATTTTGCCTTTAATGTTCCTGACCAGGGATATAGGAAGAACGTTAACAATTTGTTTGTTGGGTTGGTTGGCTGGCTGAAACATGAACCAAAATGTGGCCCATAGTGACCAGAATAGACACGCTACACCTGCCTTGATTTAATGTAGAGGGATTCAAAGGCTTGGGGAGATTGGAACGCTAAAGTTGACTTGTCATTGAAGAAACACTCAAACACATGGGAAGGGTAGAAAAGACACACTTTTCACCATTACTGTGAGAAATAAATGTATGAGGTGAGCCCCAGCATTCTTGAAGACCTCTGTGATAACTCTTCTCTGCAAACTAGACCTTACAGTGGATACTGTAGTTACTGACTTGGGAAACGTAGATGCAATAGGAGTAATTGGATCCCAGGGTGCCAAGGATCATTGATTGGTGGTGATCAATTGCCAAATGCAAGGTGGGCACAGTTCTCATAATGGAGAGCAGAGTCAAAGTAACAGTCAGAATAATCTGACTTGGGGGTACCTGGGTTACTCAGTGGGGTAAGCATCTGCCTTTGGCTCAGGTAATGTTCCCAAGGTTCTGGGATCAAACCCTGCATTGGGCTCTCTGCTCAGCAGGGAGCCTGCTTCTTCCTCTTCCTCTGCCTACTGCTCTGCCTACTTGTGCTCTCTTTCTCTCTGTCAAATAAATACATAAAATCTTTAAAAAAATAATCTGACTTGTACAGACCTATAGCATTGGCTAGTTGATCTAGGGTGATCCTAGAAGTGAAATAGATGGGAAGCCAAATAAATTCTTACTTGATCTGTATAAATAGAAAAGTTCCAGGTCAAGTGAATAAACATTTAACCTCAAAAATAAAAAGAGAATTATGGCCACTCAATCAATTCCCAGACTTGAGGCAGTTTATACACCCAGACTTCCTGAATCAAGAGGAGGACAGGTCCCCTTGAGGAATTACCCTGGAACACCACCTTTCACCTGGGAAACCATGCACTAGGAAAAAGAAAATAATCCACAGCTAATGAATCATTGAACACTACACCAAAAACTAATGATGTACTATACATTGGCTAACTGAATTTAAATTTTAAAAAATAATAAAATAAAATAGCAATAAAAATTAATTAATTAAAATAATAATAATAGGCCAGTGATGGGTATTAAGGAGGGCACATATTGCATGGTGCACTGGGTGTTATATGCAAGTAACGAATCATGGAACTATACATGAAAATCTAGGGATGTACTGTATGGTGACTGACATAATATAATAAAAAATTATTATAAAAATAATAATAATAATCAGACCTTTTTGGGTACTACTGGACACTGGCTCTGAACTGACACTAAATTCTAGGAGAGCCCAAACATCACCATGATCCACAAGTCAGATGAGGCACTGAAGGAGGTGATGTGATCAGTAAAGTTTCATCTCAGGTCTGTCTCATTGTGTGCCCAGTAGGTCTCTAAATCCATCATGTGATTATTTCACCAGCTTCAGAATGCATGATTGGAAAGATCTACAGATCAGTAGAATCACCACGTTGGTTTCTTGACCTGTAGAATGAGGGTTATTATGGTGGAAAAGGCCAAGTTAAAGCCACTAAAACTACCTTTACCTAAGACAATAGTAAAACAAAAGTAGTACTGCATCCCTCGAAGAGTTGCAAAAGTTAATGCCACCATCAAAGACTTGAAGGATACAGAGGTGGTGATTCCCACTATATCCTCATGCAAGTTGCTTATTCGGCCCTTGCAGAAGATGGATGCATCTTGGAGAATGGCAAGAATTATTGAAACCTTAACTACGTGGCACCTCCAATTGTAGATGCTATACCAGATGTGGTTTCATTACTTGTGTAATGACCCACTTTTCTACATACTACCCTCTGCTTAACTATCGATTACATCTAACAGGTGTTTGGGGGTTTTTTGTTGTTTTTGTTTTTGTTTTTTGTGGACTCACTGGGTTTTTCCATATGTAACACCTTCTAGTCAACAATTAAAGCCATTAATACTTCTTTTCCAATTCTGATGTTTTTTATTTCTTTTTCTTGCTTGATTAATCTGGCTAGGGCTACCACTACTCTGTTGAATAGGAGCAGTGGAAGTGGGCACTTACGTCTTCTTTCTGGTCTTACAGGAAAAGCTTTCAATTTTCACCTTTGTGATGATGTTGGCTGAGGGTTTGTAAATACATGGCCTTGACCATGTTCCAGTATGTTCCTTCTACATCCAGTATGTTGTGAGTTTTTATTATAAAAGGATGTTGTATTTGTTAAATGCTTTTTCTGCATCTTTATGATGATCATGTGATTTTTATCTTTCACTCTATTCATGTAATGGGACACATTTATTAACTTGCATATGTTTACTCATCCTTGCATCCTGGAAATAACTCACATTTGATCAAGGGGTATAATCTTTTTAGGTGCCATTGAATTTGCTTTGCTAATATTTCGTTGAGAATTTTCCCATCTATATTTGTCAGGGATATTGACTTATAGTTTTATTTTCTTGTAGTCTTTATGTGGCTTTGGTAACAGGGTAATGCTGACCTTGTAAAAAATAGCTTCAGAGTGCTCCTTCCTCTTCATTTTTTTGAGAGAGTTTGAAGAGGATTGGCATTAATTTTTTAAAGTCTGATAAGATTCACTAGTGAAGCATCTGGACGTGGGCTTTTCTTTCTTGGGAGGTTTTTGATCGCTGATTCAATTTCCTTACTTGTTATTGGTTTTTTTAAATTTCTATTTCTTCATAGTTCAATCTTGGTATGTTATTTGTTTCTAAAAATGTGTCTATTTCTTCTAGGTCTTCAATTTGTTGGCATATACTTGTTCATAGTAATCTCTTATCTCCTTTGTATTTTTGTGGTATCAGTTGCAATCCTCCATTTTTTCATTTTTTTTTCTCTTTTCTCAGTTAGTCTAACTAAAAGTTTGCCAGTTTTATCTATTTTTTCAAAGAACCAAATCTTAATTTTGTTAATTTTTCTATTGCAGTTCTGTCCTCTATTTCACTTATTTCTGCTCTTTATTATTTCCTTCTTTCTGCTAACTTTGGACTTATTTTTTATTCTTTTTCTAGTTCCTTGAATTATAAAGTTAGGTTGTTTATTTGGGAAATTTATTTTTTCTTAATGTATGTTTTCATCTCTATGAAACTCCCTCTTAGGAGCACTTATGCTCTATCACATAAGTTTCATTATTTTATATTTCCATTTTTGTTTGTCTCAGATATTTTTTATTTTCCTTCCAATTTTTTGGTCCTTTGGTTGTTCAGCACTTTGTTGTTCAATTTCGACATATCTGTGATTTTTCCAGTTAATTTTCTGTTATTCATTTGTACTTTCTTACCATTGTAGTCAGAAAAGGTGATTGGTATGATCTCAGTCTTTAAATTTGTTAAGACTTGTTTGTGGCCCACCATATGATCTATCCTAGAAAATGTTCTATGTGCACTTAAGAGGAATGTGTGTCATGATGTTGTCCAATGGAATGTTTTGTATATGTTTGTTAGTATCATTTGGTCTAAGGTGTTGTCAAATCTAGTTTTTTTATTGGTTCTCTGTATCAATGATCCATTCATTGTTAAGAGTGGGTATTAAGGAATCCAACTCTTATTGTATTGCTGATTTCTTTTTTTAGTTGTTAATATTTGCATTATATGTTTAGGTGCTCTAATGTTGGGTGAACAAATATATGCAATTGCTATATCATCTTGATGGGTTGACCCATTTATCATTATATGACCTCCTTTGTTTCAGCCATTCTTAACTTAAAGTCTATTTAGTTTGATAAAAGTATATCTCCTTCTGGTTTTTTTTAGTTCCAATTTGCTGGAAATTACATTTTCCAACTTTTCACTCAATATATGTGTGTATCTTTACAGCTAAAGTGAGTCTCTTGTAGGCAGCATATTGTTGGAAGTTTTTTTCCATTCATTCAGTTCATCTATGCATTTTGACTGGAACATTTTATCCACTTACATTTATATTATTCACAGGAAAGGACTTACTATTGCTATTTGGTTCACTGTTTTCTGCCTGCTTTGTAGAGTCTTTGTAACTAGCTTCTTATATTGCTCTCTTTTCTGATTTGATAAATTTGTAGAGTGATATGCTTTGACTTTTTTGTCATATTATCTTGTGCATATACTAAAGGTTTTTCCTTTGTAATTACCATTATGCTTAGATAAAATCTATTTATAACATCTTACTTTAAGCTGATAACAACTTAATTGACAGCATACAGAAAATTTGCACTTTTACTTCTCCCCCACTCCCTTACACTTAGGTTATTGATATTACAGCTTTTCTGTATTTTAAAATTTTTAATAATTTAAACATTATTATAATTATGGTTATTTTTAATATGTTTGTTTTTTAAATTTAACCTGGAGTTGTAAATGAATTATGCAACACCATGACAATAATAGAAAACCAACTTTGACTATACATTTACCATTACCAATGAGCTTTACACATAGATTTATATGCTTTTGTGATGTTAGTTACCATCCTTTTATTTCCTCTTGAAAGATGCCTTTTAGCATTTCCTATAAGGCTGCTCTAGTGTTGAAGCTTCTCTTTGTTCAGGAGAGTCTTTATTTCTCCTTCATTTCTGTGGGGCAGATTTGCCATGCATGGTATTCTTGGTGGACTGAGGGTTTTTTGTCCAGTATTTTGAATATATCATCCTACTTTCTCCTGCCCTGTAAAGTTTCTGTAGAGAAATGCCATAGTCTTATGGGGATTTCCTTATATGTAATGTGCTGATTTTTCTTGTTTCTTTTGAAATTCTCTCTTTATCTTTGACTTTTGACAATTGAATTATAATGTGTCTTGGTGTAACCCTTTTCAGGTTCAACCTATTTGGGGTCTTTTGGTCATCCTGAATACGGATGACTGTTTCTCTTGCAAGTTTTAGAAGTTTTCAGCCATATTGCTCTAAATAAACTTTCTGTTCATTTCTCTTCCTCTTCTGGGCTTCCCATAATGTGTATATTATTTCTTTTGATGGTGTCCTGGTAAAGTTCTATGGCTTTCTTCACTCTTTTTCTTTTTTTGTTGTTATTGTTCCTCTGACTGGATAGGTTTAAAAGACCATCTTCCAGCTCACTGATTCTTTTATTTTTGCTTAGTCAAGTGATGTTGAAGCTCTCTATTCAATTCTTCAGGTCATTAATTATATTCTTAAATTCTAGGATTTCTGTTTAGGTTTTGTTTTTGTTTTTGTTTTTTCCCAATGGTTTTTATTTCCTTGTTGAACTTCTTGTTTTGTTTATGCCTTGCTTTACTAATTTCATTTAATTGTTTGTTAATTGTTATTATAGATCACTTCTTTAAGAGTATACTGAATTTTTTTTTGTCAGATAGGTCATAGATCTCCATTTATTTAGGGTCAGTTATTGGAACTTTATTTGTTTCCTCTGGTAGTTTCATGTTTACCTGATTATTCATGACCCATGATTCTTGCTAATCTGCACTCTTGAGTAAGTTATTGCCTCTTCCAGACACTACTTGTTTCCTTTAGCAGAAACAGTCCATCATCAGTCAGCTCAGCTTGGGGTTCTAGACAGGTTAACAGCCAGAATACCTGGACAGGTGGGACTTAATACCAAAGTCTCTATTTCGGTGTGCTCTCTATTTAGGTGAGGCCACCAAAGTAGGGTGCTATTGAAAGTAGGGGGCAGTACCATTGGTCAGACTCTGTGGTTGTATAGGCCTGCGGTGGCCTATATTCAAATGGAGCCATTGGCTGGGCTCCCTGACTGGGCAGAATTGCTATCTATCCTCTGGAGTCTGGTGGGCTGTGCAATCACTTATGGTTGGAAAAGTTTGCTGGTTGTGTTCTCAAGACAAACTACTTGATAAAATACAAAATCCTGTGCTGGTAAAAATTCTCAACAAACTGAGTACAGAAAGAATGTACCTAAACATAATAAACCCAATACATGGCAAACCCACAGCTAACACTGTACTCAGTGTTGAAAGGTTTAAAAATTTTCCTCTAAGAGAAATACAACAAAGGTGACCATTTTCACTACTCCTACTCAGCATAGTACTAAAAGGCTTAGCCAGAGCAATCAAGGAAGAAAAAGAAATGAAAGGCATCCAAACTGAAAAGGAAGAAGGAAACTTGTCTTTATTTGTAGATGACATAATCTTTTTTTTTTTATTTTATTTTATTATATTGTGTTAATCACCATACAGTACATCCCCAGATTCCGACGTAAAGTTTGATGCTTCATTAGTTGCGTATAACACCCAGTACACCATGCAATACCTGCCCTCCCTACTACCCATCACCAGGCTATCCCCTTCCCCCACCCCCTCCCCTCTGAAGTCCTCAGTTTGCCTCTCACAGTCCATAGTCTCTCATGTTTCATTCCCCCCTCTGATTACCCCCCTTTTCTTTATCCCTTTCTTCCCCTACCGATCCTCCTAGTTCTTATGTTCCATAGATGAGAGAAATCATATGATAATTGTCTTTCTCTGCTTGACTTATTTCACTTAGCATTATCTCCTCCAGTGCCGTCCATGTTGCAGCAAATGTTGAGAATTCGTTCTTTCTGATAGCTGAGTAATATTCCATTGTATATATGGACCACAGCTTCTTAATCCAGTCATCTGTTGAAGGGCATCTCGGCTCCTTCCATGATTTGGCTATTGTGGACAATGCAGCTATGAACATTGGGGTGCATATGGCCCTTCTCTTTACTACGTCTGTATCTTTGGGGTAAACACCCAGTAGTGCAATGGCTGGGTCATAGGGTAGTTCAATTTTTAACTTTTTAAGGGACCTCCACACTGTTTTCCAGAGTGGCTGTACCAACTTGCATTCCCACCAACAATGTAGGAGGGATCCCCTTTCTCCACATCCTCTCCAACAATTGTTGTTTCTTGCCTTGTCTATCTTTGCCATTCTAACTGGCGTAAGGTGGTATCTCAGTGTGGTTTTGATTTGAATTTCCCTGATGGCTAATGATTTTGAACATTTTTTCATGTGTCTGTTAGCCATTTGTATGTCTTCATTGGAAAAGTGTCTGTTCATATCTTCTGCCCATTTTATGATTTGTTTATTTGTTTCTCGTGTATTGAGTTTGAGAAGTTCTTTGTAGATCTTGGATACCAGTCCTTTATCTGTGGTGTCCTTTGCAAATATATTCTCCCATTCCGTGGGCTGTCTCTTAGTTTTTTTGACTGTTTCCTTGGCTGTGCAGAAGCTCTTTATCCTGATAAAGTCCCATAAGTTCATTTTATCTTTTATTTCTCTTGCCTTTGGAGATGTGTCGTGAAAAAGGTTGCTCTGGCCGATGTCATAGAAGTTGTTGCCTATGTTCTCCTCTAGAATTTTGATGGATTCCTGTCTCACATTGAGGTCTTTCATCCATTTGGAGTTTATTTTTGTGTATGGTGTGAGAGAGTGGTCAAGTTTCATTCTTTTGCATGTAGCTGTCCAATTTTCCCAGCACCATTTATTGAAGAGACTGTCTTTTTTCCACCGGATGTTTTTTCCTGCTTTATCAAAGATTAGTTGCCCAAAGAGCCGAGGGTCCATTTCTGGGTTCTCTATTCTGTTCCATTGGTCGATGTGTCTGTTTTTGTGCCAGTACCATGCTGTCTTTGTGATCACAGCTTTGTAGTACAGCTCGAAATCCGGCATTGTGATGCCCCCAGCTTTGTTTTTCCTTTTCAACAGTTCCTTGGAGATTCGGGGCCTTTTCTGGTTCCATACAAATTTAAGGACTATTTGTTCCAGTTCTTTGAAAAATGTCCTCGGTATTTTGATCGGGATAGCATTGAAAGTGTAGATTGCTCTGGGTAGTATGGACATTTTAACTATGTTAATTCTTCCAATCCATGAGCATGGAATATTTTTCCATCTTTTTATGTCTTCCTCAATATCTTTCAAAAGTGATCTATAGTTTCTAGCATATAGGTCCTTTACGTCTCTGGTTAAGTTAATTCCAAGGTAACGCATGGTTTTTGGTGTTATTGTAAATGGGATGGATTCCCTAATTTCTCTTTCTTCAGTCTCGTTATTCGTGTATAGAAATGCAACTGATTTCTGGGCATTGATTTTGTATCCTGCCACCTTACTGAATTGTTCTATAACTTCTAATAGTTTGGGAGTGGATTCCTTTGGGTTTTCCATATAGAGTATCATGTCATCTGCAAAGAGAGACAGTTTGACTTCTTCTTTGCCGATTTGGATACCTTTGATCCCTTTTTGTCTTCTGATTGCTGTTGCAAGGACTTCTAGTACTATGTTGAATAATAGTGGCGAGAGTGGGCATCCTTGTCGTGTTCCTGATCTTAAGGGAAAGGCTTCCAGCTTTTCCCCATTGAGAATAATGCTTGCAGTAGGCTTTTCATAGATGGCTTTTATGAGATTGAGAAATGTACCCTCTATTCCTACACTCTGAAGGGTTTTAATCAGGAAAGGATGCTGTATTTTGTCAAATGCTTTTTCTGCATCAATTGAGAGGATCATATGGTTCTTGAGTCTTTTCTTGTTGATATGATGTATCACATTGATTGATTTGCGAGTGTTGAACCATGCTTGCATCCCAGGTATGAATCCCACTTGGTCATGATGGATAATCCTTTTAATGTACTGTTGGATTCTATTAGCAAGGATCTTGTTGAGGATTTTGGCATCCATATTCATTAGAGAAATCGGTCTGTAATTCTCCTTTTTGAGGGGGTCTTTGCCTGGTTTGGGGATCAAGGTAATATTAGCCTCATAGAATGAGTTTGGTAGCTTTCCTTCTGTTTCTATTTTTTGAAATAGCTTTAGGAGAATAGGTATTATTTCTTCTTTGAATGTTTGGTAGAATTCCCCAGGAAAACCGTCTGGGCCTGGAGTTTTATTATTTGGAAGGTTGTTTATCACTGACTCAATTTCTTCATAGTTAATTGGCCTATTTAAGAAATCTATTTCTTCCTGTTTCAGTCTTGGTAGTTTATAGGTTTCCAGGAAGGCCTCCATCTCTTCCAGATTGTTTAGTTTTTTGGCATATAGCTGTTGATAAAAGTTTCTAATAATCCTTGCAATTTCAATGGTGCTGGTCGTGACCTCTCCCTTTTCAGTCATAATTTTAATAATCTCAGTCCTTTCTCTTTGTTTTTGGACAAGTTTTGCCAGTGGTCTATCAATTTTATGGATTCTCTCAAAGAACCAGCTTCTAGTCCTGTTGATCTGCTCTACTGTGGTTCTGGTCTCTAATTCATTGATTTCTGCTCTAATCTTGGTCAACTCCTTCCTTGTCAGTGGGTTAGGCCTGTCCCTCTGTTGCTGTTCCAGTTTCTTGAGGTGAGAATATAGAAACTGCATTTTAGATTTTTCTATTCTTTTGAGTGAGGCTTGGATGGCTATGTATTTCCCCCTTAGGACTGCCTTTGCAGTATCCCATAGGTTTTGGACCGTTGTGTATTCATTCTCGTTGGTCTCCATAAATTGTTTAATTTGTTTTTTGATTTCCTGGTTTATCGAGTCATTCTTGAGCAGGATGGTTCTTAGCCTCCAAGTGTTTGAGTTTCTTCCAGGTTTTTCCTTGTGGTTGAGTTCCAATTTCAGAGCGTTGTGGTCTGAGAATATGCAGGGGATAATTTCAATCTTTTGGTATTGGCTGAGACCTGTTTTGTGTCCCAGAGCATGATCTATTCTTGAGAATGTTCCATGGGCATTTGAATAGAATGAGTATTCTTTGGTTCTGGGGTGTAGTGTTCTATATATATCTATGAGGTCCAACTCGTCGAGTATGGCATTCAAAGCCTTTGATTCTTTGCTTAGTTTTTGCCAGGGTGTTCTGTCTATTTCTGATAGTGGGGTGTTGAGGTCCCCTACTATTACTGTGTTCTTATCTATATGTCTCTTTATTTTGGTTAAGAGTTGGCTTGTGTATCTTGCTGCTCCCCTGTTGGGGGCATATATATTAATAATTGTCATATCCACTTGTTGAATACTTCCTTTAAGAATAATATAGTGCCCTTCTGTATCTCTCTCTATGGCCTCTAGTTTAAAATCCAGTCTATCTGATATGAGAATTGCTACTCCAGCTTTCTTTTGAGGTCCATTTGCGTGGAAGATGGTACTCCATCCCCTTACTCTAAGTCTGAATGCATCTTTGGGTTCAAAATGAGTCTCTTGTAGACAGCAAATGGATGGGTCATGTCTTTTTATCCAATCTGCAACCCTGTGGCGTTTTATGGGAGAGTTTAAGCCATTTAGATTGATAGAGATTATTGACAGATATGATTTTAATGATGCCATTTCTCTTTAAAGTCTTTGTATCGGTTGTGACTTGCTGCTCTGTATCACTCTTGGGGCCTTTTTACCTTTATAGAGCCCCCCTTAATATCTCCTGTAGGGCTGGTTTCGTGGTTACGAAATTGGTTAATGATTGGCGATTTTGGAACGTCTTTATTTCTCCATCAATTCTGAATGACAGCTTTGCTGGATAAAGGATCCTTGGCTGCATGTTTTTCTCTGAAAGAGCTTTAAAAATGCCCCCCCAAGCCTTTCTCTCATTCCAGGTCTCTGTAGACAGGTCTGACGTAATCCTGATACCTTTGCCTTGGTACGTGAGAAATTTCTTTGCCCTGGCCGCTTTCAATACTGTATCCTTGGATCTAATATTTGCGAATTGCACTATGACATGCCGTGGCGTAGGTTTGTCCTGGTTGAGCTTGGATGGGGTCCTCTCTGCCTCTTGGACACGAATGCTTGTTTCCCTTGCTAGATTAGGGAAGTTTTCAGCTACAATTTGTTCAAATATCTCTTCTAGACCTCTGTTTTTCTCCACCCCTTCAGGGATGCCGATGATTCTGACATTGGATCGTTTCATAGAGTCAGTAATCTCCCGTAATCTACATTCGTGGGCGTGGATTTTTTTAAGACCAGCTTCTATTTTCGTTTTTTCTTCTACTAACCCATCCTCCAATTCGCTAACGCGTTCCTCTGCCTCGGTGACCCTGGCCGTCAGAGCCTCTAGTTTTGACTGTATTTGGCCCATAGAATTTTTAATTTCTGTCAGATTCGCTCTCATTTCTGCCCTTAGGGATTCTATATTCTCAGCAACGCTTTCTCTGATGCTTTTTTCAAGTTTACTCATCATCTTGACCATTGTTGCTCTGAATTCCATTTCTGATAATTGGGATACATCCATATGTATTAATTCTGTGGCCGAGGCCAATTCTGTGGCAGAGGCCACAGACTCATTATCTTTTCTTTGCTGGGGGGGACTTCTCCTTCTCGTCATTCTGATGAAGAGAGATTGCAGGGTTGTCCAGAGCCCAAGTGTTGACTGGGACCCAGGCCGTGCGCCCTTGTTTTATAGAGATCTTAGGGATGTGGGCTTCTTCCTTAAAGAGTTTATTTATTTATTTGAGAGAGAGAGAGACAGTCAGCAAGAAAGGGAACCCAAGCAGAGGAGTGGGAGAGGAAGAAGCAGGTTCCCGGTGGAGAAGCCCGATGAGGGACTCCTTTCCGGAACGTTGTAAACACACCCTAATCCGAAGACAGGTGCTTGGTGACTGCGCCACTCAGGCGCTCCGGGTTGTGGGCTTCTTGATTTTTCAGCCTGCCTTCTGGGGGAGGGGCCTGCCTGCCGGTACTCAGAAAACCCTGTTTGGGTAGAGTCTCTGTGTCCCTTGCGAGGGGGGATGGGGATGGGCACCCTGTGAGCCGGTATTTCCGGGCTTTTGTTCTCTGGCGGCTTTCCCTGGCGGTTTGCTATGCCTCTTCTGAGAGAGCAGCAGCGGCTGAAATTCAGCCTCTGTCTCAGAACAGAGGGATCGCGGATCGTTCTCCACTGATGTTCTGGCCACTTTAACTCTGTTTCTGTTGGTGCTGCTCAACCCTGCAGCATCCCGGGCTGTGCGCCCCACACCCGGCGTCCCAGCCCTCACTTCCAGGGCCGGCACGTCTCTGTCCTTTGTGTTTCCAACCCCGCCCGCCGCCAGCCGCCCCGCGCGGGCTCCCGGAGCTCCCCGTCTCAGTCTGGTGTCTCACGGGTGCTGACCGCGAGTCCGCCTGCTCCCCCGTGCAGGTGGCCCTCCAGCCGCCAGCCGCCCCGCGGACGCTCCCGGAGCTCCCGGTCTCAGCCTCGATCCAGTGAGCACACCGGAGCTCCGGAGCTCCGTGAGATGCTTGGTGGTGCACGCTCCCGGCTCACGGACTCAGTCTGCCGTTTCCAGAGTGCGGGTCCGCGGTCCGCCCGCTCCCCGGTGCAGGTGGCCCGCCAGCCGCCCTGCGCGCGCGCTCCTGGAGCTCGCGTTCTAAGTCTGTTGTCTCGCGGGTGCCGTCCGCGAGTCCGCCTGCTCCCCCGTGCAGGTGGCCCGCCAACCGCCAGCCGTCCCGCGTGCGCTCCCGGAGCTCCCTTCTCAGCCTGCTGTCTCAAGCGTGCGGGTCCGCGGTCTGTCCGCTCCCCCTTGCAGGTGGCTACCGCTTCCCGGCGCCCTGACACGGCGGCTCCCTCCCCCTTCTGTTTAGCTTCCGATATCTGTGCGCGGTTTCACGGCTCCCCGCTTCGTACCTCGATACTCAGCGCTGGAGATGTTCATTTGTAGAGATCCAGATGTATCTTCCTGCGTCTCAGGCTGATTCCGTGGATATTCCTGCTTCTGGTACCTATCCAGCTCAACTCAGGGGACCGGCTGAAAAAGGTGTCCCCTACTCCTCCGCCATCTTAACCTCCCTGTAGATGACATAATCTTGCACATATAAAATCCCAAGACTTCACCAAAAAACTGTTAGACTTGATAAACCAATTGGGATGAAGTTGCAGGATACAAAATCAACATATAATAATCAGTTGCATTTCTATACACTAATAACAAATTTTCTGAAGAAGAAATAAAGAAAACAATCTCATTTACAATAGAACCAAAACCAAGACAATATTTAGGAATAAATTTAACCAAGGACATGAAAGTTCTCTATACTGAAAACTATAAGACATTGATGAAGAAATTGAAGAAGAAACAAATAAATAGCAGCATATCCTGTGTTTGTGGGTTGAAAGAATTAAGATTGTTAAAATGTTCATACTGTCCAAAGCCATATTTAGATTTAATGCAATCCTTATCAGGAATTGAAACTTTTCACAGAAATAGGATAAACAATCCTAAAATATGTATGGAACCAGAGAAGATCTGAATAGTTAAAGCAATCCTGGGAAAGAATAAAGCTGGAGGCAACACACTTTCTAATTTCAAACCATACTGCAAAACTGTAATAATCAAAATAGTGTTGGCATAAAAACAGATATATAGATCAATGGAACAGAAATAGAGAGCCCAGAAATAAACCCATACATATACAATTAATTAATCTTTGAGAAGGCACCAAGAATACACATTAAGAAAATCATAGTCTCTTCAATAAATGGTGCTGGGAAAACGATATCCACACACAAAAGAAAAAAACTGAACCCCTATCTTATACTACTCACAAAAACTAACTTGAAATAGTTGAAAGTCTTAAATGTAAGATTTGAAATCATAAAATTCCTGAAAAAAAACATAAGGGGAAAGCTCTTTGACATTGTCTTAGCAATGATTTTTTTGGCTATGACAACAAAGCACAGGAAAAAAAAATGAAATAGGCAACGAACCTCAAACTAGAAAGCTTTAACACAGTAAACAATCAACAAAATGAAAAGGAAACCTATGAAATGGGAGAAAATAATTGATAAGGGGTTAATATCCAAAATATATAGGAATTCATACAACTCAATAGTAACAAAACAATAATCAATAATAATTATAATAATACAATTCAAAAATGAATAAAGGAGGGACACCTGGGTGGCCCAGTAGGTTAAACATCTGACTTTTGATTTTGGCTCAGGTCATGATCTCGAGTCTTGGGATTGAGCCCCACATCAGGCTCTGCTATCAGTGTAGAGTCTGCTTAAGTTCTTTCCCACTACCTCTTCCTCCCCCTCTGCTCCTCTCCCTGCTCACTTTCTCTCTCAAGTAAATAAATAAATAAAATCTTTAAGAATAAATGCGCAAAATACTTGAATAGATATTTTTCAAAAGGAGATATTTAAATGATCAAGAGGTACATGAAGAGGTGTTCAACATCACTTATCATCTTGAAAATGCCAGTCAAAACCATGAGATATCATCTCACATGCTATTATATCTACCACCAAAAACACAAGGGATAAGAAATAGAGAAAGACAAATACTGTTGGTATCACTTACATGTGGAATCATTAAAAAAAAAAAAAAGTCAAACTCATAGAAACAGAAAGTAGAATCGTGGTTGTCAGAGGTTGGGGGTTGGGGCAAATGGGGATATGTTGGTCAAAGTGTACAAAGTTTCAGTTTCAAGATGAATACATTCTGAAGATCTAATGTGCAGCATGATGGCTACAGCAAATAATGCTAATACTGTATTGTATATTTGAAATTTGCTAAGACTAGATCTTAAGCATTTTCACCTCCTCTACCTGCCAAAAAAGTAACTATGTGAAGTAATGGATGTGTTAATTAACTTGATTTTTGAAATTAGTTTACAATGTATATGTCCATCAAATCATCACATTATATACTTTAAATATACACAATTTTATCAATTATGCTCAATAAAGCTGAGAAAATTTTTTTATAAAATTAAAATAAATTAAATTAAAACACTTTAAAAAGTAAAAGTTTAACAATTTCAACTATTCTTAAAGCAATGTTTTTTGGGGGGGTGCCTGGGTAGCTCAGTTGATTAAGTGTCCAACTTTGTCCAACTCTTGATTTGGGCTCAGGTCATGATTTCATAATCCTGAGATGGAACCACCTGTCTGGCTCCACACTCAGCCAGGAATCTGCTTGAGGTTCTCTCCCTCTCCCTCTGCCCCTTCCCCAGCTTGCACTCTCTCTCTCAAATAAATATTTTTTAAAATAAAATAAACTAATGTTTTCTCTTAACCATAACAGACAAAATCTAGAAAATAATATCTTATATTAAAGAAACTTTCATTTGAAGTATTACTTTCTTTAGTTTAATTTTCAATCTGTTATTTTTTATGAGATCTTGCTAAAATAAAATTTACTACTGTTTTGGCTGTGGCAAAGTAGCAGGGGGATCCTATGTTTGCCTTATCCTTCAAACGCAGCTAGATAAATATGAAATCATTCTGAACACCCAAAAAATCAATCTGAGGACTGAGAGAACAAACTGCTCAACGAGAGGGAGAAAAGGGGCCATGAAGCGGAAGGTAGGAGGTGCAGAGACATGATTTGGGGGAGAAAAGAACTGTAGGTGCTGTGGAAGGGAGGGAGCCCTGATCATGGCATGAGGGGGGGTGGAGAGAAAGCAGCACACAGGGAAATGTTTCCCCAAAACCATTGACTGGAAAACAAGAGGGGCTGATTATCATGAGTTTTTGTAAGATGCAGAACTCAAAAGACTGAAGTTTTAGAAGTCCATGCTATGGTTGGTGTGGAGCCTGGAAGGCATAGAGATGCCACTGTGGAGAAGGATGGCAGAGGCCTGGGACAAGTGTGGTCTGAGGATCCCCTGGGTCACACCGAGAGAGACTATTCCCCTTCTTGATGTGCATCTGGGAGAGGTGGCAATGCCTCTCAGGGGACAAAAGAGCTGGTGGGTGCCATTTCACTGCTCCATTTATTAGCATAGGGGCAGAGACACCTCCTGAGGGCAGCAACATGGATGCCAGCTTTTTGCCTTATTTTACTATAAACTCCAAGCCCCTGCATATTCCTGCAACTCCTCTCCTGAAACAAACCAGAACCAGTCACAGTGCTGCAAGACCTTCCCCAGAGGATCAGCACAGGTCCTGCCACACCAGGTCCCTAAAATTTGGAGGTTTGAAACTCAGCCATCATGTCTAAGATAAAACACAGAAGCACTGTGCTACTGGTGGATAGACTGCCTGGACACAGACGGTAAAAGCAGGGATCTGATGGATGCTGGGACACAGGTTGTTTGCTCTTCTGTGAAGGCTTCATGGATAGCAGCAGGCACAAACTACCCTCATCAGGGATGAGAGAGTAGACTGACATAATGTTTAGCCCCTGCACATAAGCACAAAGACTTCAGTGAGTAACACAGTGCCCATAGTAGAGGTTTAACCCATTTACACCAAGCCCATTGCCCCTCTGCTCCTCAGGTGCTTTTTCACTAGGGCAAGTATGCCTGAGAGCCAAGGCAGCAATGGGCCCCTCCAGAAGACCAGCACAAACCCCCTGCATGCACCAAGTCTACTGAGCACAGAGTCCTGCAAAGGTTCAGCTCTTGTGGAAATAGGATCTGGCCTCTATTAACAAGAGATCAAAACACACTTAGCTAAAACTCACCACACACTGGACAAGGTTCAAACACTCCTTATTGCAGGCAGGAGAAACTCTAAAGAAGACTGACCTAAGAGAAAGAGCAGCCAAAGCACGACAGCCAAATATACACAAGAATATGCTGGCCCGGGACAGTATATGACCTCTTCTTAATGAAGCCATTACTCAGGAAATACAAATCAAGACCACAATGAGATACCACCTCACACCAGTCAGAATGGCTAAAATTAACAACTTAGGAAACAACAGATGTTGGTGAGGATGCAGAGAAAAGGGAACCCTCTTACACTGTTTGTGGGAATGCAAACTGGTACACAAACTCTGGAAAACAGTATGGAGTTTCCTCAAAAAGTTAAAAATAGAACTAACCTATGACCCTGCAATACTAGGTATTTATCCAGAGGATACAAACGTAGTGATTCAAAGGGGCACATGAACCCCAATGTTTATAGCAGCAATGTCCACAATACCCAAACTATGGAAAGAGCTCAGCTGTCCATAAACAGATGCATGGATATAGAAGGGGTGGTTTGCACACACACACACGCACGTGCACACACACACACACACACGCACGCGCACACACACACACACTGGAATATTACTCAGCCATCAAAAGAGTGAAATCTTGCCATTTGCAACAATGGATGTAACTAGAGGGGATTATGCAAAGCGAAATAAGTCAGTCAGAGAAAATCAAGTATCAGATGATTTCACTCATATGTGGAATTTAAGAAACAAAACAGATGAACATTGGAGAAGGGAAGGAAAAGTGAAATAAGACAAAATTAGAGAGAGAAACAAACCATAAGAGACTCTTTTTTTTTTTTTAAAGATTTTATTTATTTATTTGACAGAGATAGAGACAGCCAATGAGAGAGGGAACACAAGCAAGGGGGAGTAGGAGGAAGAAGCAGGCTCATAGCAGAGGAGCCTGATGTGGCGCTCGATCCCATAACGCCGGGATCACGCCCTGAGCCGAAGGCAGATGCTTAACCGTTGTGCCACCCAGGCGCCCCAACCATAAGAGACTCTTAACTCTAGGAAACAAACAGGGTTGCTGAAGAGGAAGAAGGTAGGGGGATGGGTTACTGGGTGATGGACATTAAGGAGGACACTTGGTGTAATGAGCACTGGGTGTTATATACAACTGATAAATCACTAAATTCTACCTCTGAATCTAATAATACACTATATGTTAATTAAAATGAATTTAAATAAAAAAAATTTTTAAATAAAGCCATTGTTCTCAGGAGCAGGAAATATAACAGGCTATCCTACCACACAGAAGAAGAGACCTAGATAAAATGCCAAGTGAGAGGAAGTCATCCAAACGGAAGAAGAAGAAAAGGTCAGGAAACTAATAGAGATATAAGTAATATGGCCAATCCAGAATGTAAAAAAATAATCATAAGGATACTAGTTGGGTTTGAGAAATGCATAGAAGACACCAGGGAGTCCCTTACTGCAGAGATAAAAGACCCAAAAACCAGTCAGGCTGAAATTTTAAAAATGCTATAAATGAGATGTGAAACCGACTGGATGTGACACAAGGATAGAAGGAGAGGAGTCAATAAATGACGTAGAAGATAAAATTATGGAAAATAATGAAGCTAAAAATAAGAGGGAACGAAAAATAATGCATCAGAAAGGTAGATTTAAGAAACTCAGTGACTCCATAAAGTGCAATAAATTCATATCATAGGAGTCCCAGAAAAAGAGCGAAAGGGCGCAGAAAGTTATTTGAGCAAACTGTAGCTGAAAACTTCCCTCATCTGGGGAATGAAACAGACATCCAAATCCAGGAGGCACAGAGAACCCCCATGAAAATAAAAAATAAAAATTAAAAACTAAAAAAAAAAAAAAGCAGGCCAACACCAGATGTATCGTAATAAAATTTGCAAAATATAGAGATAAAGAAAAAAAATGCTAAAAGCACCAAGACAAAAGAAATCCCTAACTTACAAGGGAAGACAAATAAATTTAGCAGCAGATTTCTCCACAGAAATTTGGCAGGCCAGAAGAGAGTGATATGATATATTCAATATGCTTAATGGGAAAAATCTACAGGCAAGAATACTTTATCCAGCAAGGCTGTCATTCAGAATCAGAGATTAAGAGTGTCCCAGACAAACAAAACTAAAGGTGTTTGTGACCACTAAACCAGCCCTGCAAGAAACATTAAAGGGGACTCTTTGAGTGGGAAAGGAAAATCAAAAGCAACAAAGACTAGAAAGGAACAGAGAAAATCTCCAGAAATAACAACTTAACAGGTAATATAATGGCACTGAATTTGTATCAATCAATAATCTCACTGAATGTAAATGGACTAAATGTTCCAACTAAAAGACATAGGGTATCAGAATGGATAAAAAACGAGACCCATCTATATGCTGCCTATAAGAGATTCATTTAGACCTGAAGACACCTGCAGATTAAAAGTGAGGGGATGGAGGACCATTTATTATGCTAATGGATGTCAAAAGGAAGCCAGATTAGCCATATGTATATCAGACAAACTATATTTTAAGCCAAAGACTGTAATAAGAGATGAAGAAAAGAACTATATCATAATAAAGAGGTCTATCCAACAAGAAGATCTAACAATTGTAAATTTTATGCCCCCAACTTGTAAACACCCAAATATATAAAACAATTAATGACAAACATAAAGAAACTCATTGCCTCATTAATAATACTATAAGAGTAGGGGACTTTAACACCCCACTTACAGCAATGGACAGATCATCTAAGCAGAAAATCAACAAGGAGACAATGGCTTTGGATGACACACAGGACCAGATGGACTTAACAGATATATTCAGAACATTTCATCCTGAAGCAGCAGAAAACACATTCTTTTCAACTGTGCATAGAACATTCTCCAGAAGAGATCACATGCTGGGTCACAAAATCAGGCCACAACAAATACAGAAAGATTGAGATCATACCATGCATATTTTCCAAACACAATGCTATGAAACTTGAAGTCAACCATAAGAAAAAACTTTCTAAGACCATAAGTACATGGAGGTTAAAGAACATCCTACTAAAGAATTAATGGGTTCACCAGGAAATTAAAGAAGAAATTTTAAAAATACATGAAAGCAAATGAAAATAAAAACATGACAATCCAAAACCTTTGGAATGCAGTAAAAGTGGTAATAAGATGGAAGTATCTAGCAATACAGGCCTACCTCAAGAGTCAAGAAAAATCTCAAATACACAACCTAAACTTACACCTCAATGAGCTAGAAAAGGAACAGCAAATAAAACCTAAAGCCAGCAGAGAAAGGAAAATAATAAAGATAAGAACAGAAATAAATGATATAGAAAGTAAAAAAAAAAAAACACAAAACATAGTGAACAGATCAATGAAACTAGGAGCTGGTTCTTTGAAAGAATTAATAAAAGTGATATATCTCTAGCCAGACTTATTAAAAAGAGAAAGGACCAAACAAAATTTTGAATGAGAGAGAAGATATCACAACTAACACCACAGAAATGCAAACAATTATAAAAGAATATTATCAATAACTATATGCCAACAAATTGGGCAATCTAGAAGAAATGGATAAATTCTTAAAAATAAATGAACTACCAAAACTGAAAGAGGAAGAAAGAAAATTTGAGCAGACCCATAACCAGCAAAGAAATTGAATCAGTAAACAAAAATCTTCCAATAAACAAAAGTCCAGGGCCAGATGGCTTCCCAGGGGAATTCCACCAAACATTTAAAGAAGAGTTAATCCTTTTAATGTACTGTTGGATTCTATTAGCAAGGATCTTGTTGAGGATTTTGACATCCATATTCCATCATGACCAAGTGGGATTCATACCTGGGATGCAAGCATGGTTCAACACGCGCAAATCAATCAATGTGATACATCATATCAACAAGAAAAAGACTCAGGAACCATATGATCCTCTCAATTGATGCAGAAAAAGCATTTGACAAAATACAGCATCCTTTCCTGATTAAAACCCTTCAGAGTGTAGGAATAGAGGGTACATTTCTCAATCTCATAAAAGCCATCTATGAAAAGCCTACTGCAAGCATTATTCTCAATGGGGAAAAGCTGGAAGCCTTTCCCTTAAGATCAGGAACACGACAAGGATGCCCACTCTCGCCACTATTATTCAACATAGTACTAGAAGTCCTTGCAACAGCAATCAGAAGACAAAAAGGGATCAAAGGTATCCAAATCGGCAAAGAAGAAGTCAAACTGTCTCTCTTTGCAGATGACATGATACTCTATATGGAAAACCCAAAGGAATCCACTCCCAAACTATTAGAAGTTATAGAACAATTCAGTAAGGTGGCAGGATACAAAATCAATGCCCAGAAATCAGTTGCATTTCTATACACGAATAACGAGACTGAAGAAAGAGAAATTAGGGAATCCATCCCATTTACAATAACACCAAAAACCATGCGTTACCTTGGAATTAACTTAACCAGAGACGTAAAGGACCTATATGCTAGAAACTATAGATCACTTTTGAAAGATATTGAGGAAGACATAAAAAGATGGAAAAATATTCCATGCTCATGGATTGGAAGAATTAACATAGTTAAAATGTCCATACTACCCAGAGCAATCTACACTTTCAATGCTATCCCGATCAAAATACCGAGGACATTTTTCAAAGAACTGGAACAAATAGTCCTTAAATTTGTATGGAACCAGAAAAGGCCCCGAATCTCCAAGGAACTGTTGAAAAGGAAAAACAAAGCTGGGGGCATCACAATGCCGGATTTCGAGCTGTACTACAAAGCTGTGATCACAAAGACAGCATGGTACTGGCACAAAAACAGACACATCGACCAATGGAACAGAATAGAGAACCCAGAAATGGACCCTCGGCTCTTTGGGCAACTAATCTTTGATAAAGCAGGAAAAAACATCCGGTGGAAAAAAGACAGTCTCTTCAATAAATGGTGCTGGGAAAATTGGACAGCTACATGCAAAAGAATGAAACTTGACCACTCTCTCACACCATACACAAAAATAAACTCCAAATGGATGAAAGACCTCAATGTGAGACAGGAATCCATCAAAATTCTAGAGGAGAACATAGGCAACAACTTCTATGACATCGGCCAGAGCAACCTTTTTCACGACACATCTCCAAAGGCAAGAGAAATAAAAGATAAAATGAACTTATGGGACTTTATCAGGATAAAGAGCTTCTGCACAGCCAAGGAAACAGTCAAAAAAACTAAGAGACAGCCCACGGAATGGGAGAATATATTTGCAAAGGACACCACAGATAAAGGACTGGTATCCAAGATCTACAAAGAACTTCTCAAACTCAATACACGAGAAACAAATAAACAAATCATAAAATGGGCAGAAGATATGAACAGACACTTTTCCAATGAAGACATACAAATGGCTAACAGACACATGAAAAAATGTTCAAAATCATTAGCCATCAGGGAAATTCAAATCAAAACCACACTGAGATACCACCTTACGCCAGTTAGAATGGCAAAGATAGACAAGGCAAGAAACAACAATTGTTGGAGAGGATGTGGAGAAAGGGGATCCCTCCTACATTGTTGGTGGGAATGCAAGTTGGTACAGCCACTCTGGAAAACAGTGTGGAGGTCCCTTAAAAAGTTAAAAATTGAACTACCCTATGACCCAGCCATTGCACTACTGGGTGTTTACCCCAAAGATACAGACGTAGTAAAGAGAAGGGCCATATGCACCCCAATGTTCATAGCTGCATTGTCCACAATAGCCAAATCATGGAAGGAGCCGAGATGCCCTTCAACAGATGACTGGATTAAGAAGCTGTGGTCCATATATACAATGGAATATTACTCAGCTATCAGAAAGAACGAATTCTCAACATTTGCTGCAACATGGACGGCACTGGAGGAGATAATGCTAAGTGAAATAAGTCAAGCAGAGAAAGACAATTATCATATGATTTCTCTCATCTATGGAACATAAGAACTAGGATGATCGGTAGGGGAAGAAAGGGATAAAGAAAAGGGGGGTAATCAGAAGGGGGAATGAAACATGAGAGACTATGGACTGAGAAACAAACTGAAGACTTCAGAGGGGAGGGGGTGGGGGAATGGGATAGACTGGTGATGGGTAGTATGGAGGGCATGTATTGCATGGTGCACTGGTTGTTATACGCAACTAATGAAGCATCAAACTTTACATCGGAATCTGGGGATGTACTGTATGGTGATTAACATAATATAATAAAATAAAATTAAAAAAAAATAAATAAAGAAGAGTTAATACCTATTTTCTCAAAGTATTCCAAAGAATGAAATGGAAGGAAAACTTTCAAACTCATTTTATGAGTCCAGCATTACCTTGATTCCAACCAGACAAAGGCTCCACTAAGAAGGAGAATTACAGACCAATATCCCTGATGAACATGGATACAAAAATTCTCAACAAAATACTAGCAAATTGAATCCAACAGTATATTAAAAGAATTATTCACCACAATAAAGTGACATTTATTCCTGGGCTGTAAGGATGCTTCAATATTCACAAATTAATCAATGTGATACACAGCATTAATAATTTTTTAAAAAGGATAAGAACCATATGATCCTCTCAACAGATGCAGAAAAAGCATTTGAGAATGTAGAGCAACCATTCTAGATAAAAACCCTCAACAAAGTAGGGATAGAGGGAACATACGTCAACATCATAATGGCCATATATGGAAGACCCACAGCCAATATCATCTCAATTGGGAAAAACTGAGAGCTTTTCCTCTATGGTCAGGAACAAGACAGGGATACCTACTCTCATCATTGCTATTTAACATAGTACTGGAAGTCCTAGCTTCCACAATCAAACAACAAAAAGAAATAAAAGGCATCCAAACCAGCAAGGAAAAAGTCAAACTTTCACTACTCACAGATGACATGATTCTCTATGTAGGAAACACTAAAAGACTCCATCAAAAAAATTGCTAGAAATGATACACAAATTCAGTAAAGTCATAGGATACAAAATCAACACAAGAAATCTGTTGCATTTCTATACGCCAATAATGAAGCAACAGAAAGAGAAATCAAGGAATCAATCACATTTACAATTGCACCGGAAACCGTAAGATACCAAGGAATAATCCTAACCACAGAGGTAAAGAATCTGTACTCTGAAAACTATAAAATACTGAAGAAAGAAATTGAAGAAGACACAAAGAAATGGAAAAACATGCCATGCTCATGGACTGGAAGAACAAATATTGTTAAATGTCTATACTACCCAAAACAATCCACAGATTTAGTGCAATCTCTATCAAAATAATAATAGCATTTTTCACAGAGCTAGAACAACTAATCCTAAAATTTGTATGGAACCACAAAAGACCCCTAACAGCCAAAGCAATCTTGAAAAACAAAAGTAAACTGGAGGCATCACAATTCTAGATGCCACGCCGTATTACAAAGCTGTAGTCATCACAACACCATGGTACTGGCACAAAAACACACATAAATCAATGGAATGAATAGAGAACCCAGAAATGGACCCACTACCATATGGTCAACTAATCTTTGACAATGCAGGAAAGAATATCCAATGGAGAAAAGACAGTGTCTTCAACAAATGGTGCTGAGAAAGCGGGCAGCAACATGCAGAAGAATTAAACTGGACCACTTTCTTACACCATACTCAAAGATAAACTCAAAATGGATGAAAGACTTCAGTGGAAGACAGGAAACCATCAAAATCTTAGAGAACACAGCAGCAACCTTTTTGACATTGGCCATAGCAACTTCTTACTAGACATATCTCCAGAGGCAAGGGGAAAAAAGCAAAAATGAACTCTTGGGACTTCACCAAAATAAAAAGCTTCTGCACAGCAAAGGAAACAATCAACAAAACTAAAAGACAACCTACAGAATGGGAGAAGATATCTGCAAATGACATATCTGATAAAGGGTTAGTATCTAAAATATATAAAGAATTTATCAAATTCAACACCCCAAAAAACAAATAATCCAGTTAAAAATGGGCATGATTCATGAATAAACATTTTTCCAAAGAAGACGTTCAAATGTGTAACAGACACATGAAAAATTACTGAACATCACTCATCATCAGAGAATTATAAATCAAAACTACCATGATAATCCACTTCACATGTGTCAGGATGATTAAAATTAACAATGTAGGAAACAACAGACGATCTCTGGGATGTGAAGAGAGAGGAAGCCTCTTACGATGTTGGTGGGAATACAAACTTGTGCACCCACTCTGGAAAACAGTAGGGAGGTTCCTCAAAAAGTTAAAAATAAAACTACCCTATGACCCAGAAATTGCACTACTAGGTCTTTACCCAAGGATATAACAATATTGATTTGAAGGGGCACATGAACATCAATGTTTATATCAGCATTACAATAGCCAAATTAAGGAAAGAGTCCAAATGTCCATCAACTGATGAATGGATAAAGAAGATGTGGGAGACATATATATATATATATATATAATATATATATATATATATATGGCAACATTAAATAAATCCTATATTTCATGTTATATCTCCTTTATGTGAAAAACAAACTATACAGTAATGAAAGTTTCTTTTCCTTCTTCTTCTTTTTGATACAGTGGGATGCATCCTGCTTTTATCTTGGAGTTCACCCTTGTGGCTTGGATCTGTCGCCATAGCATCTGTTTTCGGTCTATGTGTTAACTAGAAATCAAGGGAAGA
>NC_048233.1:10488319-10525266 GCF_002007445.2 Ailuropoda melanoleuca
TATATATATATATATATATAATGGAATATTACTCAGTCATATAAAAGAATGAAATCTTGTCATTTGCAATGACATGGATGGAGCTAGAGAATATTATTCTCAGTGAAATACATCAGTCAGAGAAAGACAAATACCATATGACTTCCCTCGTATGTAGAATTTAAGAAACAAAACAGATGAACATATGGGAAGGAGGGGGGAAAGAGAGAACAGGAAGCAAAGCATAAGAAACTTTCTTTTTAAATAAATTATTTATTTACTTGAGAGAGAAAGAGCACGAGCAGGGGGAGGGACAGAGGGAGAAGCAGACTTCCCACTGAGCAAGAAGCCCAAAACTGTGCTACGGTGCTTAATCCCAGGATGCTGAGATCATGACCTGACCAAAAGGCAGATGCTTAACTAACTGACCACCCAGGTACCCACACAAGAAACTCTTAAGGATAGAGAACAAACTGAGGGTTGATGGAAGGAGGTGGGAGGGGGGTGATGTTTATTAAGAAAGGCACTTGTTATGAGCACTGGGTGTTATATGTAAGTGATGAATCACTAAATTCTACTCCTGAAATCAATATTACACTATATGTTAACCAACCAGAATTTAAATAAAAATTTGAAACAAACAAAAAAAGATAACTGTTTTAAAACAAAGCAGATATAGAATAATTCTATTTTACTAAAAACATTTCTATCTTCTTCTTCTTTTTTTTTTTTTTTTTTTTTGATAGAGAGGCTGCAAGAGCAGGGTGGGGAGGGCAGAGGGAGAGGGAGAGAATCTTAAGCAGACTCCATGCTGAGCACAGAGCCAGACACGGGGCTCAGTCTCACGACCCTGAGATCAAGACCTAAACAGAAAGCAAGAGTCAGACACTTAACAGACTGAGCAACCCAGAAGCCCCAAAACTTCTATTTTCTATGCATCTACTAACCTATTTATATGTCTTACTGTTTTATGTTCATAAATTGTATATACACAATGATTATTTCATGGTGATATAAAATATTTTGTATTTTTTAAAACTTTTTTCTTTATAGTTATCTGCAGCTTTAAGTTTGTGTAAATGGTGGGGAATATCAAAAAAGATATTATTGCCCATTGACCCAGGCACTCCAAGGGTCTTCACCCCCTTCCTTGTACTTGGCCTGCTTGCCTTTCCTACTCCCAGGGGCTGCTCCAAGGACACAGCCTTGGGCTAGTGACATGATATTGAGAACTCCTATACTGCGTACATTACTGAACCCAGCTAAGGCCTCTTTATAAACTTCTATAATTTGGCAGGTGGGTGTGGGGATCCATTCATCTTGCTGCTGCCCAAGACAAGCCTCCTAAGTTCCCCTTGCTTATCAAACCTTCCACCTGCCAATCTGGACTAGCCCCCTTCTTCCTTTGTTGTCTCCCTGACCTCTGAGTACAGGGGCCGATTACAAATTACACCAAGAAAGCTCAAGAGAGGGCTGCAAACCAACAGTAACGAATCTATAAATATTTAAAAACAAGACAAAGCAAAACAAAAAAGCAATTGTGAGTTAATTAAACAAGAAAATAAACAATGACTAGAAGGGAGTTTAAACAAATTTTTAAATGATTATGGATGGTGATATTCTTCTTCTTTGTAATTTTATGTATCGTAACATTTCTAATAATTTTAAACTCTGTCCTCCAGATGTTTGAACTGCACATTTTCATGCATTTAAGAATGTCGAATAAACTTTTTTTATATTTCACATGTCATACTTGTGATTGCGCAGACTCAGTAGGGAATATGTACAACAGTTGAAAACATTAAGAAACTACAAAAAATGTAGTCATTAAATATAGCACTTTAAAGCAGAAAAAGATGTATTTTGACTCTTGATGATTAGGAGATAAAGAAATGCACGTTTGTACCATAGATCATCAATTATGTATCATTTGATTAGAGCTTAAAAATGAAGCCTATGACAGATGTATGTTAACACACTTGATAGACATATATTAAAATAGTATACATTTAAATGTATATTTAATTTGCACACACACATTCAATATTTTAATTATATACCATTTTAATTTAATTAGAAGATGATATATGGGGCCCGGAAATAATCTCTAAAAAAGTGGTGGGTAGTTAACTGAAGGTACACAGGACTCATTTGCTGAATGAAGAAACAATATATGAATGAACTAATGTATATATGAGTGAATATATAAATACAGAGAGAGATACAAGGCTATTCCCCTAGCTGTTTTCTTGTTCTTCTCTCTGTGTTCTTCTCTTCTTTTCTTCTCTTTCTGTGTTCTTCTCTCCCTCTCACTCACACCCTGAAAGGTACTCTTTCTCACTCAGCCTTGGACAAAAATGAAACTACTTTGCGGAGAAAGTAAGAGACTAAAATAGAAGTGTGCTCGTTGAAGCTGATGTTTTCCCCCAAGCACTGGGGAAGGGAAAGCAGAAAAGCAGAGTAAGAGATGATATGGAGATGGATTCCAACAAGAGAACTTTTGAACATAAAGGAACAGAAAGCTGGAAATAACCCAGCTGGCCAGGGTCATGCATTTTCTACCACCTGCCTGTTGTCTTTGGGTGATTTAATATTTCAACAGTTCTGGACACTTTAAAGCTCTCCTCCAGGGAAGGTAGGCAACTTGGACATAGAATAGAGGGGTTGGAACCACAAAGGGATAATTTTGACCCTTGACTGAGATAGAATTGAACTGAACTTGTTCACAAATGGGATTCCCTTGAGAAAAGGCTCCTACAAAGGAAGAAATGAAACTTAGTGAGGGGGGAAAAAATGTAAGCCTTCATTCTGAGAGCAGTTTCTACTAGGGATATAACATTTAATCAGAAAATATGGCTTTGAAACGGAAAGGCTAATTGAGATGTTTTCTGAAGACATGAACAGCAGTTTCTCTTGCCAGAGAAAGCAATTCCAATGAAGGAATTCTGAGACTCACCATAGGGAATTGGTAAATATGATTAAGGTTTTCATCATGAAATAATTAAAAATAAACAAGAGGAGAGCTCGTGGGTGGTGGTTAAGCATCTGCCTTCAGCTCAGGTCATAATCCCAGTGTCCTGGGATCCAGACCCACCTCAGGCTCCCTGCTCGACTATTTATTTATTTATTTATTTGTTTATTTATTAAGATTTTATTTATTTATTTGACAGAGATAGAGACAGCCAGTGAGAGAGAGAACACAAGCAGGGGGAGTGGGAGAGGAAGAAGCAGGCTCATAGTGGAAGAGCCTGATGTGGGGCTCGATCCCATAACACCAGGATCACGCCCTGAGCCGAAGGCAGACGCTTAACCACTGTGCCACCCAGGTGCCTCACCTGCTCGACTATTTAAAATGCATTCCTGGACCCCATTTCAGAATCACTAAACCAGGAACTGAGGTGGGGCCCAACGATCTGTACTTTAACAAGCTCTCCAGATGATTCTGAGGGAAACTGAAGTCTGAACTCTTACTGATATTGACATCAGAAGCAAGTAAATCACAGCTGTGAAAAGTCCCTGACCTTAAATCCATGAGTGGGATAAATAACAAAGAGAAACTAAAAGGTCAAATAACCAGAGGTTGACCATAGTTCAGAAGTAAAGATGTCCCTGAGTATAAAATTCTTTCTTAACTTAGTACAAAATGGGAAAATGTTGAATCATTTATGTGGCATCTCATATTTCCATGGAATAAGGACCAGGCTCAATTACACTTTATGTTTCTGCCTCCATGCCCAAATTTTGACAACTGAAAAAGGTCACTTCCAGGTCCAAGCTAATAGAGCATCATCCCTCACTTGATGGTAATACACCAAGAGCAGACACAGTCCGGGGACAGGTTCAATTCACAACCTACGGAGATATAGCTCTGAACTCACCTCCCAGTGTTACATCCCAAAGACTTATCCACATTTGCATTTTTTCATGATCACCTGGTTTCCTACCACCACCTCCCCTTTCTTGGCCCACCTTCACTAATTACCAACTGGTTAAAGCTCAAAAAATATCATAATTTGATATTGCTTTGTCAAAGTGTATTCAAGCCAATAGTAAAATTTTAAAAATATGATTGGCACATAAGTGAGTTTTTGATCACCTGCGGCTTGTCTATGCCAACTCAACCCTCCACCATCGTGAGGATAACTGAAAGCCCATTATATAAAGCACTATACAATATGCTATGAAAATAAAACATAAAAATAGACTCAGATACTTCCTGACAGATTATCAACATATCTCGCCCAGCGGCTGGGGCTAGCTCGGGTATTTAAGCTAAAACCACGCAGGAAGTCTCAAGCTCAAGGAGCTCACTGTGTACCACAAGGCCCAGTGCAGTGTGTGGAGGCACGGTGACCCTGACGAGGGCCTCCTCTCTTCCCTCATTTTCATGCAACGTTCAAGAACAAGGCAAAAGGTAGATATTTAAAATAACATTGATTCAAGATTTACTTTTAAATCTTTGGCTTAGTTTAAATTTGGCCTCTTGGGTATGGATTCTTCCAGTACGGTCAGTAACAAACATTCCTATGAGAATCTGATATTGTATTAAAGTGTCTGGTGCTTGAAAATGTAGTGTTTGTGCCCAGAACTTGTTTTTACCTTGTTATTTTTGTTTTTCAGTATTTTTTGGTCTCCCTTCAATCTTGTGGAACTCTGTATTAAAAAAAACTGAATCCAGTCTTACAATCCAAATGTTGGTGAACTCAAACAACCAAGACTTTTAGAAACAGTGTTCTGTATTGTAATCGAATAATAGTGCCCAAAATCTCTCTCTCACAGGTAGATCATATCTTCTCCAGCAGATAAATATTTGGAAATATTATTTACTCATGTATCATGTCTGCTTTCAGAAATCTTTAAACGATGAAAAATATGTACAAAGTTCATTATGTCACACTATGTCACACTCATAAACAGAAGATTTAACAGTTCAAATGGGGAGAATTAAGAATATGAAAATGTATTATACCATTATTAGTCTTTTGCATCTGTCACCTTTCCTTATAGATTATGTTTCTCTCTCTCTCTCTCTCTGTCTGAGTTGACCATATGTTCACTAAACGCAGAAATTGTGTCTTACTCACTTTTGTATAACCAGCACATAGTGCAATGTCTGGCATGTATGAAAGACACTAGATACTTACTGAGTAAGTGACTATTTTCATGGTGAACATAGCAGAGGACAAAGAATTTTACATTATGATAAGTGAAAAAAACTTCCATTCCATTGCTTTGTTGTCCTAGCACTTGACTTCTTCTTATTGATAACACGTAATGTTATTTCTGGCTAATCATTGTTAAAAATTGGGGCAATAAGGAAAATATGAAGAAAAAACCCTTAAAATTGCCTGATAAAATATATTTTGATATATTTCCTTTCCATATTTTCTATGCATATTTTGTACATGATAGGGATTACACATAATTTTACAATACAATTTTTTCAATTAACCTTATGTCAGAAGCATGTCCTATCATTGAACACTTCATAAAAATAATTTTAAAGTTTTCATATTTTTCATTCGGATGGTTGTATATATTCAACCCTCCCACTATTGTTGGACATGAGATTTTCCCTGCTATTTGGCAATTCAAATAATGCTGGGGTAAAAATCTAAGTGTGTAGCACTTTGTTCACATACATCGTTTTCTGAAGACAGTAGATTCTAGAAGTGGACTCATTAGCTCAAAAAGTACTACCATTTTTAATACTGAAATATATTTTGCTAAGTTCATTTGCAGTAGTGTTCTGCTAACATTCCCAATAGCAGTTTATGAGAATAGATATTACTTTATTTTTTTTATTATATTATGTTAGTCACCATACAGTACATCCCTAGTTTTTGATGTAAAGTTCCATGATTCATTACTTGCCTATAACACCCAGTGCACCATGCAATACGTGCCCTCCGGATATTACTTTATTTTTAGGCGCGAGACTTCTCTAAATTGAAGAGCCTTGATTTTAGAGCTTGGTCTGTGTGGTGGTGCCATCTTGTGGTAATAGTACAAAATTACAACATCAGAAATGAAAACGATCTTCGGAAACTACAGCAAGCAGAATTAAATTTATAAAGTGGCAGCAGATATCAGCAGTCTTATACGTTTTCAAAAAGCACTCTTGCTATTTGGATTGTTTTTAAATTATCAGTAACCAGATAAAATAAAGTTTAAATAAAATTCAGCCTAAATTTCTGGAGCACCTCTCACATGGTGGCTATTACATCAATTGCTGAAGAAAAGGTGAGTCACAGCGCACGACCTCAAGGAGTTTATAGGTTTAATCAGGATACAAATCGGGGGGCGCCTGGGTGGCTCAGTCATTGGGCGTCTGCCTTTGGCTCTGGGTGTGATCCTGGAGTCCTGGGATAGGGCCCTGCATCTGGCTCCCTGTTCCACTGGGAGCCTGCTTCTTCCTCTCCCACTCCCCCTGCTTGTGTTCCCTCTCTCACTGGCTGTCTCTCTCTCTGTCGAATAAATAAATAAAATCTTTAAAAAAAAAAAAAAGATACAAATTAGGAAGCAAACTGACCATTACAAACCTGACCATAGGCTTTTGCAAATGGAAAATAAAAGTTACTAATATTTGTGTTTTGAATTACTTAAAATAGCCTCCAATCATCTTTCCCACCTTCTGATATTCATGCCATTGCCTAATCCTTTTCTAAGGAGTGTGAACTGGTTTCTATATCTCTCCCCCATCTCCTCCCACCCCCGCGAGAAACAAAGAGCTCTAATGTGACTAGCCCTGTGGAGAGACCCATGAAGCAAGAACTGAAGTCTCAGGCAATAACCAGGGAGGTCCTGAGGCCAGCCAACAGCCACATGAGTGAGCTCCAAAGCAGACCCTTCCTCATCAAGCTTTGAGTGAGACCCCAACTGTGGCCCACGCCCCGAGGGCGGCTTTGTGAGGAAGGAGAAGTCAGAGCAACCCAGAGGAGCCATGCCTAGCAGCTGACGCACAAAACTGTGAGATTGGTTGTAGGGTAATTCATGACACAGAATTAGCTAATTCCGTAATAAAGGGAATTTGAAACCTGCTTAAACATTTCAATTTAATTGCTCAAGTCCTATACAAAATTTAAAATGCTATCAAAGAGTCTACCTCTTTTGACACCTCAAATGCCTCCAGTGGCAAACATACACAAATAAGTTTATTTCAAAATCTATTACTATTCTTATACTAAACTCAACTTAAAACATAACAGTAGTTTTTAACCTTCATTTTGCTTGTTATTCCTATAATTTTTTATACTTCTCTAAGGCTATAATTGTACTTTCCAATAGGTGCTTTACTATGTCCTTTGTACCTTCCCGGGCTTACAGTAATGTCCTTAGATCAAAAAGCAAAATATTTCAGGAAATATTTTGTCAAACAACTAATTTTTAGTCAGAGTTTGGGACCTCTTTGCTTTTCCCACTGTGACCTACCTGAAACTACAGACCATTAAGTTACCTATTGTGTAAGCGTTAAACTTCAGTTGTTACAAAAATAGCACATTTTACTTATTTTTTTTAAGATTTTATTTATTTATTTGTCAGAGAGAGAGAGAGCACAAGCACGGGGAACAGCAGGCAGAGCAGGCAGAGGGAGAAGCGGGCTCCTGCTGAGCAGGGAGCCCATGCCAGGCTCGATCCCAGGAACCTGAGATCCTGACCTGAGCTGAAGGCAGATGCTTAACTGACTGAGCCACCCAGGTGTCCCCAAAATAGCACATTTTAAATCTTTACCTTTCACACAGGTTTTGGATTTTTATGACCCAAAATCTTTGCTATAAATAATATCTTTATATCTCATTTGGGCAACATTTCCTTATGCATTATCCTATTATTATCGTATATTAATATTATGTGTTACACCATTACAAATTATGTACAGGCATACCTTAGAGATATTGTGGGTTCAGTTCCAGGGGAGTAAATGATTATTTTCATTTCCCAGTGCCTAGAAAATCATGTTTACGCTATACTGTAATCTTTCAAGTGTGAAATATCTTTAAGAAAAATGTGCATACCTTAATTTAAAAATACTTTGTTGCTAAAAAATGCTAACCATCATGTGAGCTTCCAGTGAGTCACCATGTTTTTGCGGTGGGGGGTCTTACTGTCCATGCCTGCTGACTCACCAGGGTGCTGGTTATGAAGGCTGCGGTGGCTGCAGAGTTTCTTAAACTAGGACAACGGTGAAGTTTGATGTATCAGCTGACTTTTCCTTTCGCTTCCACTCAATTCCTGACATTAGTATTTATCTCCTTAAATGACAAAACAAACAAACAAACAAAACCTTAAACAGCAAATGCACACTGACTCTCCGTCAAATAAAACAAGATTATCTTTCCGGTACTTGCTGCACTGTGATGAATTCACGGATCCAGGGAGAGATGATGACTTGTTCTCTGAGATGCTGGACTGAGCCTCAGAAGACCTTAAGTATGTTAAGAATATTATTTCTTCTCCACCATTAAAATGCTCAAGAGTAATGTTTATGCAGATCAGATGCAAGAAGACAAATTTTGATCCATAATAAAGAAAACTATTCTAGGAGCAGTTAAAATCTGTGATTGACTGCCTTGGGAAAAAATGAGTTAGATTTCCCCAGAGGTGTTCAAACAGGGTAGATCATCACTTAGCAGGGACTTCTGGACATAAAGATCCTGTTCGAACATAAGTGTTCTGTAAAAATAAATGCTCACTATGATCATAGTTCCTGTCAGTTCTAGATTGTATTTTCTTTCATCATGAGATTTCACATTCTGTAAACATTCTCCTCAGTCATTTTGGGAGAGTAGAGAAACATATTGAGATAAAATATGGGGAAAGAAGAACCTTCTCCATAATGGTTCAAGACAAAAAAACCATTACATACGATTCCTACATCCCATATGACATATGGGTTTAGTTGTCAATAAAAAATAATATAGGAGTAGATTTTCTTCCTTTTGTATGAGACTTCCTTTGAAGGGCCTTTCTAAGTAAAGCTTACTTTGGGATTTCCCATTTGTGACCTTCTGTAGATCTGAGGAATGCTGCTGTGTCGATCACAGATGGAGAAATAGTTTAATCCGAGGAGAGCGAAACCATTAGGTGTTAAGACAAAATGTGATCTATAATCAGAAAAATATTAAAATAACAGGTCAGGAACTAAAATACATAAGAGCAGAGCTGTCAGAGAAAAAGCAGGGAGAGAAGCTGCAGCTCTGGCTGCCTGAGAGTTTAAAGATTGAAGACCCTTTTATTTCTAAGCCACAAATCACAAGGTTTTCCATTTATGTTGCCCTGTTTTGTTTTTAATCTTAAACCATCTTGCTTTACAGTGCAACACATCCTTTGTATATTGTAATATCAGATTATAAGAACGCAGTTTATAGCTACAATAATAGTAAATACAAAATTCTTCTGATTTCTCCATCTTGTTTTTCCCACTTGTCAAATTACCTAGTTTATGTGTTTAATTCAGTATGAGCTCCCTCTTCTGTGTGATGAGGAACCAATTGAAATTGTTTCTTAGACATGTATCTGGACATAGATATCAAAGAAACCCAGAGATCAAGTAACGAAGCACTGGTCTAACAGTTCAACAACATCATCAATGCCATTGGCTCTCAATGTCTTCCTAATCTGTCCTTGGGCATGTTGACAACCTCATTGCCACAAAATAGCTGCCACAGCTCCAGGTAACTGTCAGTATTCAGGAAAACAAAAAGAGAATAGAGACAATGAAAGCCATTCCAGAAATTTTCTAGGAAACTTTGTCTTAAATTTCAGTGTCCAAAGGTGGGTTGGGTGGCCATTCTCACTGCACGGGGAGCCAGGAAAGGGAGTAACTTGTTGGAATGGCAGGAGAAAAGGTGATTTGGAAAAGCTCATGGATTGGCCAACAGTCTCTGCCGCCCTAGGCTAAGGCTAACACAAGATTTAACCAGGTATCAACAAATGTTTAATTTACTTACTACTTATCCCCCAAAGTAAATGTAAAGGTAATGGGTCCAGAGGGCATTTTTACCTTACAGAAAAGAAACTAGTAATTATATACCACAGGATATAGGGAATAAAGAAAAACCTTCTATGGTGTTACTTGTTTGGTATTATTATCCTCTGCTAGTTTATCTGTAGCAATATTCAGTGAAGATAAACAAATAAATGAATGAATAAAAGACAAACCAACCTTAAAAGCAAAGGAATCTAAATCATTGCCTTTGAGGAAATAAACACAACGGAGTTAGAAGAATTCCACCTGAGGTCTGTGTCCAGGGTAGGGGTGATGACCACAGGAAGGAAAGAAAATCTTTAATAGAGAAGTAAAGAGGGGCGCCTGGGTGGCTCAGCGGTTAAAGCATCTGCCTTCGGCTCAGGGCGTGATCCCAGCGTTGTGGGATCGAGCCCCACGTCAGGCTCCTCTGCTATGAGCCTGCTTCTTCCTCTCCCACTCCCCCTGCTTGTGTTCCCTCTCTCACTGGCTGAGTCTGTCTCTGTCGAATAAGTAACATCTTTAAAAAAAAAAAATTAAAAAAAAAAAAAAAGAAGTAAAGAGGGATGAGTTTCTGGACCTGAGCCAAAGAAGAGAAAGAGAAACCGTTTGGGCCTCAGCAGGAATCTTCAGATATATTTTTGATCTTTCTACAATATCCATTCTCACATCTTCTCTTTAAATAGCTACCCTTTATTTGTCTTTTCTGGCTGAACACCATGCTGGTTTGTCCCTATTCATGGTTCCTCCAACAATGTCCCATATCCCACTTTCCTTCTGGCATCACAATGGTCTATGGAGAGTTATGTGTTTGGCCTATAATCGCTCTGAGTGAAATTCATTCTTCCATCTTGTCCAACTGGCAAAACACATACTCATTCTATAAATAAAATTGAATGGATTTCTTTGAAAAAGTCCTCCCTGTGCCTGAGCAGAGTTAATCCCATCCTACCTATGGGTTCTCAGATCACCTTAATTATGACCGAATTACTTGTGCTTTCACATAACATTTCAATTATTTGTGGATATTTCTCCCCACAAGGTTTGAGCATGTCAAGGGGAAGCTCTATGATTTAATTACAATATCATTTCAGTACTAAGTATAATGCCTTATGCATAGTAAGTGTTAAACACTCTTGAACAACTGAATAAAGGAACAAATGAATGCTCTTTTTGAGGGAGATAATTACAAACAAAACTAAAAAGAAGGAGCCATTAGTCTTTAAAGTATCTAAAAAAGAATGATTTGATTCCCTCAAAAGGGTTTCTCTCAGCTAATATAAAAGTACTCATTTTCAAAAAGTTTTCAACTTATAAGGAAAAAAGAAATCTCATAGAGTTTTTTATCTGTATGCCTCCAAAGAAGAAACATTCCTTATCTGCATTATAGTTTATAATTAAGAATAAAGGCTAACTTAAAAAGATGATACAAGGCATTCACAAAAATACTATTTCTAAAGAACAAAGGTAAACTTATATCTTTACTTTTCTTGGTCTTTGAAATTCACTTCCAAAGAAAAGAAACTCTGGAGGACCCAGTATTATTCCATCACCAGAATAGAAATTCTTCTACTCAATGACCTCCTTCTAATTTAGTAGGATTCTACTTGGAAATATTCTAATCCAGGAGATTTACTCCCTTCACTAAATTTTATTGTTCTGAGTTTATTCTCCTGTTCTTGAATTTCAAATATCAATCCCCGTCAGACAGAATTAAGGATGTTAACAAAATCTCTAAAAACAGTAGTTGATCACATGTTTGACCTTACCAGAAAGTGCCACACACAGTTTGGTAAGAAAGAGAGGTGAGAGGGGTTCACTTTCCCTAATACAGGCTGAACAGAAAGAAAAGATCTGATGTGCTGAACAATTGAAAATATTCCCAGCAGTAGGACAGGGGATCTTGACCTTTCAGAGACACTCTGAAAGTTTCTGTTCTGGTCATAATTTTTATATACGTTTACATTTTTCTTTTTTTTTAATTTAATTTTATTTATTTGTTTGAGAGAGAGAGAGAGAGAGAATAGGCAGGTGAGGGGGCAGAGGCAGAGGGAGAAGCTTAGCAGGGAGCCCTATGCAGGACTTGATCCCAGTAACCTGGGATCATGACCTGAGCCAAAGGCAGACACTTAATCAACTGAGCTACCCAGGCACTCCATGTTTACATTTTTCTTAAAAGACCCTTGCTGCTCTCTTTACCCAGGGCATAGAGCCAAAAACAAGCATCTACGAATAAATATTTTTGACTCATAATTGGAGGGGGAAAAATAATGTAGACGACGAGATAATGAAAGAAAGGAAGGAAAGAAAGAAAGGAGACAGAAAAAAAAAGACGGAAATAATTTGGTCAAAATTGTGACTACTTAGCTAAGAATCTCTGTAATCATTTTGCATGTAGTTCCCATATGGAGCTCTCATCTTTCCCTGATGTTTGCATGATGGCAGAGGAAATCCAAGAACTAAGAGGACACAAGAGTGTTCTGTCTACAGCACTTGCCACAGCAGGGCAGACAGAGTTAAAGAAGAAAATGCATGAGAGAATTCTCTGCTTCGAAAACACTACAAATTCATACCGTGGGTATGAGAGGTAGAAAAATGATCTCTTAATTAGCCAGAGAAAAGATTATAAATCCTGAAATTTGTCATTTTATAACTGTTCTTATGTTTTTACTTTGTTAAATTATTGGGTAAAAAACTGCACAACTTTCTTTTCTTTCAATGAAAGAATAAAAGAATATGGTTTAATAATTAAATTATATGATAAAATAGGTATTATATATTATGTACAGCATTGTTGCCACGTCTGGAAACATAAAGTTATAGAATAAGGGTTTGTTGCGCTTACTTCAAAACATGACATTACATGATATGGGCATTGTGTTGTTTCTCGTTAGCAATATGTTATGCAAAACAGGAATAAATGTCCCACATTAATGTAACATTTACATCTGTCCCAAACCACGTTTCTGTGAAGAGTTGCTTCTCATTATTTTTGTCTCTGATTTTCAGTGTATAAGCCTGCACCTTTAGCACATCCCGTAAGTAATCAAATGGGTCAATGTGTAAAAAGTAAATGTAAACATTATCTATATTTCTAAGCTTTAGCAACCCTGTATTTCATGTTATTTATATTCTGAACCTCTCGCTGTTATAATATCCATTTCTCATTAGTAAGTTATTTCCTATCTTGGTTTTGTTTGTTAATTAATAATCACTTTGCCATTCAGCCTAGATTAGGCAGTGACGTGCATATTAATTTTAAATATCTTTTACTTACCATTGTTTCCTATACACAGTAGTTTGCTTAATTAACATTTCTTGAATAAAAATGGACTCTAAAAATTTCTTTATTTTTACCTTTGAAGTACATTGTGCATATGTGACACTTTAAGTTCACACTCTCCAGAGCTTTATGTCCTCTGACGGTTTTACCAAAATAAATATTCTGAAAGTTTTTTCAAAGGAAGTCTTAGAGCTACCAATCCTCTGCTTATACTTTTCGACACTGGAAAATAGTTTTCTTCATATTCAATCAAAGAAATTCCATCTTTTTTTAAATGCTCACTGCTCTTTTAAGATATCCCTATAAAAGCCACTGATGTGGTTTTTTTTGTATCGCTTTAATAAAAAAAGCAAACTGCTACTAAGTGAGGAAATAAACCTGTTTTAAATTAACATAAATTATGAAAGAAGGTTAAACAATACTTCCCAATGCAATTCATATGAACAAACATTGACTTAATGTGATCCGAAGGGACATAACAGAAGACAAAGGAGTTTCCCTGAGCAGGAGAGTGGAGTTAATGCTGACTGGCTGGAATGTGATCAACTCTACAAAGGTCCCACGTGAGCTGACTCCCCAGAGAAGCTGAGAAAGGAAAAAGCACATCCAGCCAAATGAAACTCGTGCTAGGGCACCCACGGGGGAAACAACCAGTGTTGGGCATACAGAATTCAAAGTACAATAACCACTTCAGAAGCCCAACTTACCTTAGGGATTTTGGTGTAAAATACCTGGATTCTACTTGGAGATGCAAACAAAGACATGGCAGATAAATTCAAAAGAAGGAGAAAATGGACAACAGCTCTCTGCCACAGTCAATCTGCTCTAGCCTTCTCTTTACATCATGAGTAGGCATTTGCCCAGGGAACTTACTATCAGTTAAACCGTTGGTTTTGTTTTCCCATGTTTTGTTCTGTTTTCTTTTACCAGATTCAATTTGTATCTACACCTGGTCTTACTGCTCCTGTAATAGACTGAAAGGCCTATTGGAATAATTAGCATAATAATTTGCATGGAACCGTTGTACTTACCTTTTTTTTTTATGTTATGTTAGTCACCATCCAGTACATCATTAGTTTTTGATGTAGTGTTCCATGATTCATTGTTTGCCTATAACACCCAGTGCACCATGCAATACGTGCCCTCCTTAATTACCCATGACTGACCAATCCCAATTCCCCACCCCCCTCCCCTCTGAAGCCCTCAGTTTATTTCCCAGAGTTCATAGTCTCTCATGGTTCATTCCCCCTTCTGATTAACCCTTTCATTCTTCCCTTCCTTCTCCTACCGATCTCCCTGCTATTGCTTATGTTCCATGAATGAGTGAAACCATATGATAATTGTCTTTCTCTGCTTGACTTATTTCACTTAGCATAATCTCCTCCAGTCCTGTCCATGTTGCTGCAAATGTTGGGTAATCATTCTTTCTGATGGCTGAGTAATATTCCGTTGTATATATGGACCACATATTCTTAATCCAGTCATCTGTTGAAGGGCATCTCGGCTCCTTCCATGATTTAGCTATTGTGGACAATGCTGCTATGAACACTGGGGTGCATATCGCCCTTCTCTTCACTACGTCTGTAACTTTAGGGTAAATACCCAGTAGTGCAATGGCTGGGTCATAGAGTAGCTCAATTTTTAACTTTTTGAGGGATCTCCACACTGTTTTCTGAAGTGGCTGTACCAACTTGCATTCCCACCAACAATGTAAGAGGGTTCCCCTTTCTCCACATCCTCTCCAACATTTGTGTTTCCTGCCTTGTCAATTTTTGCCATTCTAACTGATATAAGGTGGTATCTCAATCCGGTTTTGATTTCAATTTCCCTAATGGCCAATGATGTTGAACATTTTTTCATGTGTCTGTTAGCCATTTGTATGTCTTCATTGGAAAAGTGTCTGTTCATATCTTCTGCCCATTTTTTGATTTGATTATTTTTTTCTGGTGTTGAGTTTGAGAAGTTTTTACAGATCTTGGCTATCAGCCTTTTTTCTGTAGTTTCATTTGCAAATATCTTCTCCATTCTGTGGGTTGCCTCTTTGTTTTGATGACTGTTTCTGTTGCTTGCACATACCGTTTTTGAACACCTATGAGAACATATACATCTGCCTTGGTACCCAGGAACATATCCATGATTATCACTAATTATTATTATCAATCATTATTCTTAACCTATTAGGACAACGCAAAGGAATCTGAGCTAAAGCTAAAGATCAGAGCTACATCATTGTCAGAGGGGAGGCAAGCAGCCAGGGCACAAACCCCAACACCAACGATTAATTAATTGACTGATCAGAGTTTAACAACACAGGGAAGCCTCTACTACCCCCCATTCTAGGAACAAAAGAAGGAGATGGTTTCCCGGAGCCAGGATCACTGGCAGAAGAGACATCCAACAAGAGGCAGGAACACAGAAGTAAAGTAGCTGTTGCTGGAGATGCAACCTCAAGTCCAGAGGGCTTAATACTACCCTGCCTTCTCCCTCCCTCCCATCCTCCAACTTCCCATCACTCTCTCCTATGGACAAAACCCACCTTAAATCCTGGAGCCTTGTTTTGCAAAACACAAGTTATGTCCCTTCTCAGAATCTCAACCTCAGCTTCACACATCTGTTGGGGCCTTAACCCCTGGTCTTGCACGGTTGCCTCTGCAATGATCACCAATGGGTGTGGTTGTGTGTTTCCAATGTGTGAAGTCAATACTGAACTGTTGAGCTCTAAATACCATTTCCAGACTCAGAGAAGCAACACATCACAATATATGAGATGGGGATTCACCAGCAGCTGTACACACTATAAGGTANACTGTTGAGCTCTAAATACCATTTCCAGACTCAGAGAAGCAACACATCACAATATATGAGATGGGGATTCACTAGCAGCTGTACACACTATAAGGTAAGGTTACTTGTGTACTCTAGGCATGAACTATAACTAATGAGAGACAAGAAATGGAAAGAAATTGGCACACTGATTATCTGTCCACTCCTCCCTTCCGTGGACTGCTTACACCTAGGATGTTTCTGTGAAGCCACATTCCCCGTGGTTGAGTGACAGCCTTGTTGCTTCATGGAGCTGTGGCTACCTCAGTTATGTGTCACCTTGTACTTGTTTCCTGTTCTCTCCCACTGCTCTTTTCCTTTATTTCCACTGCCCTGGAAAGCATTGATAGCACTGAAGGTTTGCCCTCAGGCTTTATTTTAGGACACAGGCAAATGCAACCTGGAAGAGTTAGCTGCCCTGCCATGCAAAGTTGAGAGACTAAGAGCAAAGAATACATCTGAGTACAAAGAGGCCCAGAGGCATTGCCATCCTTATATTCTTATGTAAATCTTACTTAACAATTTCAAGCTTCAACCCAGTACAAGGCCACTTCTGCTATACCAAGAAAGAGGCTCTCACCCTCTTCCCAATAAGAAGAGACACAGAGCCCCATTAGTGTCCACCTCAGACTACTGGCCCTCCAAATGGTATGGAATCTTCCCCACCAGCTCTACATGTGGCCCCTCATAATCTGGAAATATGCACACCATTGATAAATTCTATTAACACTTCCTAAACAAAATGGCAATGGAAAAGGAAGAAGAAAAAATATATAATCCCTTATCACATAGACATAAAAATATCAGCTACCAATATCATCATTCCTGTGAAGGTCATGAAGCCATACTTGATATCATCACTTTCACCTCCCACCACTCATTCATTAGCTCTAATTCCTCAACTAGTTGGGATTCTTTATCCAGTGGAATGACCCCTCCTACCTGTTCATCTCCTACTTTACTTTACATACAAGTTTTATTTAACTGGACGTCTCCATTATGTCCTCTTTTACCTTGGACCCTCCGGACTGTTGTACTAATAGAACCACCTGAGAACTAATCCTGCAGTACAATAGCTGTCCAGGCAGGTGTGGGATGATCTTTCATTGTGATTTTGATTTGCATTTTTCTGGTGATTAGTTGTCTTGGACATCTATCTTTTCACAAATCATTGGGCTATTTGCATGTCTTTTTGAGAGAAGTGTCTGTTCAGGTCTTTTGCCTGTTTTTAATTAGACTATTATTATTATAATTGAGTTGTAGGAGTCCCTTTGGTATTTTGGATATTGACCCCTTATCATAAACTTAGGTTATGAATAGTCTCTCCCATTCTGTCAGTCACCTTTTAACTCTGCTATTTCCTTTGCTGTGCAGAATCTGTTATTTTGATGTAGGATCCCTTTTCTAATTTTTGTTGTTTTTGCCTGTGCTTTTGGTAATACATATAAATGCCATAGCTATGACCAATGTCATAAAGCTTTACCCATATCTTTTCTTCTAGAATATACACAATGTCAGTTTTTATGTTTAAGTCTTTGATCCATTTTGAATTGATTTTTGAGTATGATGTAGGATAAGCATCCAGTTTCATTGTTTTGCATGTGGATGTCCAATTTTCCTGACATTATTTGTTGAGGACTTTCCTTTCTCCATTGTGTTTTCTTGGCACCCTCGTCAAGGATCAGTTGACTGTATATGCATGCCTTTATTTGGGGGCTCTGTCGTGGTCTATTGGTCTATGTGTCTGTGTTTGTGATAACGCCATGCTGTTTTGATTACTGTAGTTCTGTAATGTATTTTGAAATGAGGATATAGGATGCCTCCAGCTTATTCTTTTTTCTCAGGATTGTTTGAGCTATCTGGGTTCTTTCGTGACAGCATATGAATATTGGGATTATTTTTCTCTATTCTGTAAAAATTCTATTGTGAATTTGATGAGAATTTCATTGAATTTGTGGAGAGCTTTGCATAGTGTGGATATTTAACAATACTGAGACTTTCAATTCATGAATGCACAAAAACTTTTTTTCATTTGGGTTTTTCAAATTTCTTTCATCACTTTATTGAGGTTTTCATTGTACTTTTTTGTACTTGTCTTCCTTCTTGGTTAAATTTATTCCTAAACATTGTATTCTTTCTGATGCTATTGTAAATGGGATTGTCTCTTAATTTCCACTGTTAGTATGTATAAACACAACTGAGTTTTACTTTTATTTTATATCCTTTAGCCTCATTGAATCTATTTACTTTTTCTAATAAAGAAAGAAAAGGCAACCAAATAAGAAAAGAAGAAACTAACCCTGCCATATCAGGCACACTAGGGAGTTAGCGTGCAGCTGCACTAAGGGACATCCCCATTACAGATGCCCCATCTCTGTACAACTCCTGCATCATATGCCCTCTGCACTAAAGTTTAAGAGGTCATTTGTGAGACTTAGGCCCTTAGCTTCAGACAATGATCAATGACAAAGCATCTTGACTTGGCCTTGCCTTTACCTCTTCTGGACATCCAATATCTACTCACAGCACAGAAGATCTGCTTCCTATGTTCATCTGATGGTTACAGATTATTAGCATTTCTACATTCTACAGGTTTTTCGTAAATAATTTTTGATCATTTTTGATTACATTTCACCCTCCTAAATCACCTGACAATTCAATGGTAGCAGTACAAATAACTAAATTTCTTGTGGGGGAGATCTGAGTTTTTCTTTCCAAAGCAAGCATGAGACAACATGAGGACAGCTATCCTTACACCTGCTCTCTAAGTATGGTTTGGATCCTAAGGAAGTGATTGAAGATAATACAGAATTCTCTGTTCTGTCATATTGTAAACACTATAGACTTTCTTGCTGGTTAATGGCATATATGCTTATTTAGAGAGGGGTATGTGACGTCAACCAAATCCTCACTGTAAACTCCCTTGGATAGCAGCAATCCTGCCTTTCATTAGAGAGCACCATCTTACACCAAGGTTCCTTGAAAACAGAGGCTTAGGCCAACATTATAGGTGATACACCACTTAATGGGGGAAAGGAGTAAAACCCAAAGGAAGCAGGCATGAGAGGCAAAAGGAAAGGGAAATGAGTCAGGGAAGAAGGAAAAGGAAGCACAAGATGGTAGGATTTTAGGCTGGCCACAGCTTCACAAGAAAACAGGCTTTTACTCATTCAATGGAACATCTCTGAGGAGCCTTTATGGAAACTCTGCACCTCTAAACAGTCCATTACATTGGTGGAGGGGGCTTGCAATTCATTGGCAGCCTCTTTCCTGTCTCCTGTCTTATTCTGTGAAAAGTTGCCATGTAGGGTCTTATATTCTTGTATTTCTGCATTGTGTTACCTGAACACTTCAGGAAACCTCTGGAAACCCATAGCCTCTGAGGGATCTGGTCAACCTGGGCACTGGATCTGCTGTGGCTCCTGCCAAGGTGCACACAGTGGAGGCCATGCCAAAGTCTGGCCACTGTATGGGTTATGATAGCCTAGTTTTATAACCATGGGTATAGAACATGTGTTGCTGGGGCTGGGCTTCCTGGGAACTAGGCAAGCACTCAGCAGAGTGAGACAGATGGGGCTGAGAGACCAGGGAAAGCACATAAACAGGTCTAGCACACTGCCCAATGACGCAAGATGCTCAAAACCTTTATTAAAACTTCACAAACTTTTTAGGTCTCATATAGATAAAAATCTATGTGTGACAACAGGATTTAAAGCTTTCACTTGAGGGGCACCTGGGTGGCTCAGTCAGTTAATGGTCTGACTTTGGCTCAGGTCATGATTTCAGGGTCCTGGGATGGAGCTCAGTGTCAAGCTCTGCTCTCAGCAGGGTGTCTGCTTCTCCCTCTCCCTCTGCCCTTCCCCCTGCTCATGCTCTCTCTGTCTCTCTCAAATTAGTAAATAAATAAAAACACTTTCACTGAAGAAGTCACGAAAATAAAAGCAGTCATATTCAAAATAAGTAGAAGAGAGAAAATAATGAAGATAAAAGATGAAATAAATAAAATGAAAAATGGACAAATATAAACAAATCAATGAAACAAAAATCTGGTTCATTGGCAAGATCAAAATTTGATAATCTCTAGCTAGACTGATCAAAACAGAAGAACACAAATACAACAACATCAGAAACATAAACATATCAGAAAACAAGACAGGATTATACATCCTACACACAGTATACAGATAATAAGGCAATATTATTGTTATGGGTTGAATTGTATCCTCTGAAAAGATATGCTTAAGTCCTAACCCCTGCACCTATGAACATGACCCTATTTGGAAATAAGGTCTCTGTAGGTGCAGTCAAATTGAGATGAGGTCATTAGAGTGGGCTCTAATCCAATACGGCTGGCATCTTGTATGGAAAGGAAACTGTAAGTAAGACAGAGACGCACAGGGAGGATGCAATGTGCTAAGAGAGGCAGAAAGTGAGACATGCAACTATAAGCCAAGTAACGGCATGAGTGAACAGCCACCATGAAAAGCCAGGAAGAAGCAGAGAAAGATTCCACCCAAATCTCAGAGGAAGCATACTGACACCTGGATTTTGGATCTCTGTCTCCCAGAACAGTGAGAGAATAAATTGTGATGGCTTTAAGCTGGCGAATTTGTGTACTTAGTTACAACAGCCCTAGGAAATTAATACAACTGTGAAAAACACTAAAACTACACATCTGACGATTTAGACAAAATCAACAAATTCCTCAAAAGATAAAGATTATCAAAATTGACAAGAAACAGAATGTCTAAAGAGCATCTATTGAAGAAATGGTATTCCTAATGAAATATAATCTCTGAAAGAAAACTTCAGACACAGATTATTTCTCTAGTACATTTGAGCAAATACTTAAGGAATAAAATTCAAATGCCACCCCACAAAATAGATGGCTATTCAGAAACATCCCAAATGAATACATAAGGCCAGTATTTCTCCAATACCGTAAACAGATAAAGACATTTAAACAAATTAGGGGAACCTGGGTGTCTCAGTTGGTTAAGTGTCCAATCGTGATTTCAGCTCAGGACATGATCTCAGGGTCATGAGATGGAGCAGTGACTTGGGCTGCTGGCTCAGCAGGGGGTCTGCTTCTGTCCATTATCCTCTCCCTCTGCCCCTCTCCTGGCTCACATGTGCTCTCTCTCTTACATAAAGAAATCTTTTAAATAAATAAATAAAATGACAGACCAACATCCATCATGAATATTGGTACACAATTTTTAACAAAATATTACCCAAGCAAATCTACCAATATATAAAAAATGATAATAAATACAACATGACCACATGGGAATTACCCAAGAAATACAAGTTTTCTTTAACATCGAAAAACCATAATACCATCTATCATATTACAAATATAAGAGAATATCTCTATAAATGACTCAAAAGATACAGAAAATTTATATAACAAAATTCAATTTCCATTCATGGTAAAAGTCTTAATCAACAGGAATAGAAGGGAATTTCCTCAACATGGTAAACAGGATCTCCAAAAACCTGCAGCAGACCTCACATAGAAGCGCAAAAAACTAAATACCTTTTTTTTTTTATAACATGGGAAACAAGATAAGGATGACTCCCATCACCACTCTCTTCAACATTGTACCAGAGGTCCTAAGCAGTAGAATTAAAAAAGAGAGAAAAAGGCAGGAAAGGAAGAAGTAAAGCTTTCTATATATTTTTAAAAGATTTTATTTATTTATTTATTTATTTATTTGAGAACACTTACGACTCCATAAGAACACAGACAAACCCAGTTTAAAAAGAAATTGAACAGGGATGCTTGGGTGGCTCAGTTGGTTAAGCATCTGCCCTCAGATCAGTTCAGGATCCCAAGGTCCTGGGGTCCTGGGATCCTGGGATCAAGCCCTGTGTTGGATTCTCTGCTCAGTGCAGAGCCTGCTTCTGCCCCTCGCCCTGCTTGTGCTTTCTTGCTCTTTCTGTCAAATAAAAAAAAAAAATCTTAAAAAAATAATATAAAATAAAAATTATAAAAGTTTGAACGGATACTTCAATGGGCGAAAAATGGAACAGACACTTCTCAAAAGAAGATACACAAATGGCCAATAAACACATGAGAAGATGCTCAATGTTATTACTTTTCAGGAAAATACAAACCAATAAAACAGTGAGATACCATTACACACGTATCATAATGGCTCAGTTTTAAGCCATGGACAATATCAAGTACTGGCAATGATATGGAGAAACTGAAACTCTCATATGTTGCTACCAGGAATACAAAATGTTGCAACCACACTGGAAAACAAACTAGAAGCTTCTTATCAAATTAAACATGCACTTACCTTAGGACTCAATGATCAAATTCCTAGGTATTTAATAAACAGAAAGAAACGAAAACACCTGTCCACACAGAAACTTGCACAGAAGTATTTATGACAGGTTTTTCCATAATAGCTAAAAATAGGAAAGACACCAAATGTTCATAGGTGAATGAACCAATTGTGGTGTATCAGTACAATGGGATACCACCACCAACAAAGGAATGAACTACTGATACATGAAAGAACATGGATTAACATCAAAAACATGCTGAGCAAAAGAAGTCAGATACAAAAGAGTACATGACTATGAAATTCTAGAAGAGGGGAAACTAATTCATAGTGACAGAAAGTGTACCACTGGTTGTCTGGTGCCAGGTGGGTAGTGAGGGGGAAGAAAGGAGCTTTTGCAGGCAATAGAAATGTTCTATATCCTGACCTGATGGTGTTTAAGAAATATATATTTGCTAAAAACCCATTGACCTCAACTTAAATGGGTGCACTTGGGGCGCCTGGGTGGCTCAGTCGTTAGGCATCTGCGATCAGCTCAGGGCGTGATCCTGGAGTCCTGGGGTCAAGCCCTGCATCGTCTGGCTCCCTCCTTTGCTGGGAGACTGCTTCTTCCTCTCCCACGCCCCCTGCTTGTGTTCCCTCTCTGGCTAGCTGTCTCTCTCTCTGTCAAATAAATAAATAAAATCTTTTTTTAAAAAATGGGTGCATTTTATTACATGAAAAAATAAATAAAGTTGACTTTTTAAATGTCAGGGTCAAGGGGTGCCTGGGTGGCTCAGTCCATTAAGTGACCAACTCTTGATTTCAGCTCAGAGTCTTGCAATGGAGCCTGGGGTCAGATTCCTCACTCAGCATAGAGTCTGCTTGAGATTCCCTCCCTCTGCCCCTCCCACCACTCACACTTTCTCTAAATAAATAAATAAACAAACAAACAAATAAAAAAAATCTTATAAAGTAAAATAAAACGTCAATGTCGAAAAGACAAAGAAACCCGAGGAATTCAACGAGATTAAAAGAGACTAAAGTGACATCACAACTAAATGGGTCACATGATCCTGCACTTGCAGGAAAATATCTATAATGACATTATCAAGGACAGTTGACAAAATCTGTATATGGGTTATAGATGAAATCACAGTACTTTATCAATGCTAAATTTCCTGATTTTGATAATATTACCATGGTTATACAAGACAAAATACTTGTTCTTATAAAATATTTAGAAGCGACATAAGGTCCTTCATTTATTATCAAACAGAACAGTAAGGGAGTAGGGGAGAAGGAGAGAGGAGAACTGTAAGCACAGAAGGAACAAAATATTAACAAACGGTAATGATGTGCAAGGGTTATAGGAGAGTTTTTACATACTACTGTTTCAACTATTGAGGAAGTATGAAGTTATAGCAAGGTAAAACCATTTTAATGAGAGGTGATTATCTAGATGGGGGAGGGGAGGAAAAATAACTATTTTTTAGTTCTTAGTTGTGCCATCTCTCAAGCCTGGAGGCTATTGAAATGATTTATCCAACTTATCCTATTCATAAGAAAACCCAGGCTATTAATAAGGAAAAGACCAGGCTATCAGAGTTGTCTAATTGGTTGTATGGGTGGTTCAGGGAAAAAGAAAGGGAAATTCTCAGGGCCATTAAAGAGAGGGGAAACTGCTCTCCAAAACAAAGGCAGGCACTCTTCCTCAAGAAGACAGATGGTAGGGGCGCCTGGGTGCCACAGCAGTTAAGCCTCTGCCTTCGGCTCCAGGCGTCATCCCAGCGTTCTGAGATCTAGCCCCACGTCAGGCTCTTCCACTATGAGCCTGCTTCTTCCTCTCCCACTCCCCCTGCTTGTGTTCCCTCTCTCGCTGGCTGGCTCTCTCTCTGTCGAATAAATAAACAAAATCTTCAAAAAAAAAAAAAAAAAGAAGAAGACAGATGGCATCTGATCTCTTAAATCATTGTCCAAAAGAACATTTCCTTCCTTTTCCCACTCATCTCTGTTTCCACAGTAAACTCAGACCTACTAGAAAAAACAATAGTGTAAGTATTCACAAATTATCACAGAAACAAACAAACAATGACAGGTTCCATTTCACCTTTTGTTCTTGTAACTATTGAAGTGGGCAGAGACAACATCATCAATTCTCCCCTCACAGATACAACTGTAGGCCTTAGAGCACTCAGTAGGTGTTGTTCTTGTTGAGCTTAAAAATGCACATTGTCCTCTTCCAGAAGAACTCATGAATGTATAGTTACTGTGAATAGAAAACACACATGGTCAACTGTTTAGGGATGTCTGGGTGATTCAGTCAGTTAAGTGTCTTCCTTCAGCTCAGGTCATGATCCCAGGGTCCTGAGATCAAGCCCCAAGTCAGGTTCCCTGCTCAGTGGAGAGCCTGTTTCTCTCTCACTCACTCTCGCTCTTGCTGTATCTCATAAATAAAACCTTAAAAAGTTAAAAACTTCCTGAATTAATTTATGAGCTGGCAAGAAGCAAATTCATGCTCAGGTTGAGGTTAAGTAAAGGTGGGAACCCAGTAGGGTAAATGAAGGACTGAAGTCTTTTTTTCCCTTAATTGATACAGTAGATTAAATATGAATTCCACTCAAGCTTCTATATGGAAGGCAACCTACAAAGAGTTGAGACCCTAAAGATGTATCTTCAATGAAACTACCCTGCAGCAGTCTTGAACCCTAGACTTAAGCAGAAGAGAAAATGAATAATCCCACCTAAGAATCCAAAATTACCAACTATCCCTCATGCCATTTGTATTTGCTGCATTATTTGAATATCCAAATCTCCTACAGAAAATAAATAATAAATAAATAAAAAGGAAAATAAATGAAACTAAGTAGTTTGGGAGGCATGGGCAAGAGCATGAGATGTGTTCAATATGTACAGAAGAGGAAGTTAGTAACCTTGGAGATGTGTCAGGTATAGATACTGTAAGTAGAGCATGCCCAACATAGGAAAGGAAGAAAGAACCTAGTGACACTACATGTCTCACTCAAAATATACATCATGCACATAGATACTTACATCCATAAGGTCTTAAATTCACCCCCTACAGGCTGACACTCATACTGGCCCCTCTGCCTAACAAACACAAATAAAATCCATAGCTGCTCCTCAGGTTCACTGAAAAGCTGCCGCTCTCCCAGGGCTTACACGCTCCCGCATCTCCCCACTAGAGAAAATGTGTATGCTGGCCATAGAGCCTTCCGTTTGTTGGGCCCCCTTACTCAAAACTCAACTGATGCCCTAGAAACCACACCACTATCAGGAAAGGGGGTGCAGAAGAGTCAGGCCATCTGAAGACTATGTAACCCAGGATTCAGGCGATCCTTTCACCCACCTGACCTTGTCCTGAGTGTGATAACTGATCCTATCCCATCTCAGGTAACAAGCTACCCCATTTCTTTCCCCTTGCTTCGGGCTACTTGGTCCAAGTTGCTTTAATTAACTATACAAATTGAGCATCTTCAGTTGGCCTGTGAACGTTTCTGTTCTGTACCTCTGAGGCATTTGCCTGGATGTGTACTCACACGCTATGACTGTATCAAGGTAATTTCCTGCATGACATCTCTTCTAAGTTTGCAGCCACCTTCATCTCAGTCCTCAAATAATCTCCACAGCAGCTCAAAAAAAAAATTACTATACACTACCAAGAAAATCAACACAGGCCAGCAGAAACTATAGAGTACACCCATAAAACTTCAAATATTAGAATTATCAGATACCAAATATAAAAGGATGTTTGATATCTTTTAAGAAATAAAAGACAGCTTGAAATTGTAGCTAGCAAGATTTTAAAACTTAAACCAGAATTCCTAGAAATAAAAAGGATAAAAGTTAAGATTTTTTTTAAAAAATCATTGAACACTTTAACAGAAGATTATAACTAAATGGAAACCCAAGAGATTACAAAATACTGCACTTCAAAATAAAACTATGGGGATGCCTGTATGGCTCAGTTGGAAGAGCATGTGACTCTTGATCTCAAGGTCATGAGTTTGAGCCCCACATTGCATATAGAGATTAGTTAAACAAACAAAGAAACAAAAAACAATCCCCCCAAAAAAACTACAGTGAAGGCATACGTATATATGTATGCATGTGTGTGTCTATAACTCACTTATATTTGTATTTATAAATAATAAAAACTAATAATATACTGATTGATGGTGTTATGTCCTGATAAACCCAACACAAATTGAAAATACCATAAGTCAACAATGCATGTTACATACCCACCCTACTAGCTTAGACTAGTGTACCTTAAATAGGATCAGCACACTTAGACAAAATCATCTAACACAAAGCCCATCTTATAACAACGTGCTGAGCATCTCATGGGATTTACTGAATACTATACCAAAGTGAAAACCAGAATGGTCACATGGGTAGAGGACCGTTGCAAGTGTACTGGGTTGTTGACACTTGTGATCACGTGTCTCACCAGGAGCTCCAGCTGCCACCACCCAGCGTCACAGCAGAAGATCATACTGCACAACACCAGCCCAGGGAAAGATCAAATTAAAAATCCAAAGTACAGTTTCTACTGAATGGATGTTGATTTCACACCATTGTGAAGTAGAGAAATTGTAACTCAAACCATTGTCAGTCAGGGACCACCTATAAAGAAGTTTCAAATGAAGTTGGGGATCCTGAAATACTTATCTTGTGACTGTGGGAGGGATACTATAGCTCAGTCAGGATGGTCCAATCCCTTCATATCACTTTATGATTTGGGTTTATTTGGTGTACCTCATAATGCATACTTACGGGCATGTGCTTAGCATCAAATTTTGTTCATAATCTGCATGACATTCCTCTTCCTTTTTATTTATACTCCCTAAAACATCTTCTTCATCATTCTACTTATTCTTACCAATGACGTCTAGTGTGAAAACCATATGACATAAGAGAAGATTCTTTTTAGATACAATCTTCCCAATCCCAACACCAACGTTGGAACTTGAATGCATTCCAGAGACTTACATCCCGAAAGGTGGGCCAGTGTCAATCCATTTCCATTTTTGTTCTCTATCATCATATGATAACCCAATCCAGTAGTTATTCCTATAAGTTTGGGGTTGAATAAAGGCCTGTAAGGAAGCAAAACATATGTGACTAGCTCCACCTGTTAGATGAATGAGAAGGAGGAAGGTGAAGGTCCCAGCTGTGTCTTTGGACACTACTCTGCTATACACCACACCATCCTTCATCTCTACTTCCTAGAAAACCCTCCCTCCCCTCCATCCTCATGCTTTTATGTCCAAGGTAAGTTTTTCCTCAAAGATTATGCACTAATGTTAAAAATGCCTCACAGTCTCAAGGATTATTTAAAAAATAAAAACATTTTAAATCTGAATATCTAACATTAGACTTATTAAATAATATCTGTCACTACAAAACTACTCAAAATTATGCTACAGAAAAATATTTAATGGTGTGGAAAGTGATCATCACTTATTACTAAACGAGAAAAGGAATCATCACAGTAAATTTATTACACTAACAACTATATGTGGGATGTTGTGCCTCATTAGAGAAAGGCTTGCGGAAGTTTAGTAGTTGGAAGGGGTGAAGGGAAAAAAGGCAGTATTTGGAAATATTTACTAGGTCAAAAAATGCAATATAGCAAAGAGACATTTTATACATCATCTGATTAAATGGCTGAATGTATTTTAAAATATAGGTTTAAATTTAAGTGAGTTTTACTGCAACAAACAAACATTATTTTATGACTTGATATCATAAATTCTTTTATGTTGTGACTTAAAACATCTATTAGATTTGCATATAAATGTATTGTTTTCCTAAGGGCTACATAGAGGTTTTAGGCTGATCTTTCAAAATATTTCCCTGTCAAAAACATTTTGTGTGTGGATAGTTTTTACTAGTAATAAACTTAAAAGATAATTTTGAAATTGTTGTCACTTCATTTTCCCTTTTTACAATTCCTTTGGAAAGACAGACATCACTATACAATATATGAGAATATTGATCAAGAAAAGTTACCCATGGCTGCCATGAAAATCACCATGAGGCTAATTTGTAAAACTGTTATCATATTTATATTCCTCATTATTATCTCCTTTCTGCAGATGGAAAAACAGATCCAGAGGGCAAGTATTCACCCGAGGTCACCCAGGTAACAGGTGGCAGAACTGGATTTGCCTGATCGCAGCCAATCTGGCTCCTGGATTCCTAATAGCACCCACTGGATTAGGTTCCTCCAGGTTCTTAGTTGCCACCTCGCAAGGATAAATAACCACTGCTTCCAGGCTGCATATACCAAAGGGTTAAGGGCTCCATTGAAGGAGAGGCATGCTGCTCAGTGAGCTGTTCTCCTGCACACACCTTAGAAAAGGAAATGATGCAAAGACCTAAACTGAATCTTCAAGGGGGTTTCCATTTTGGAAATAATAATGGTCATCATGATAAATAATACATAGTGAATGCTTAGAAAGTAGCAAGATCATATATGCCTATTAGTAGGCAGGGTTTTCCAGAACCCTTACCTTTCCTACCTACACAATTTTTGCTCACTTAACAGACACAACACAGAGAATAACTGAAGGTCCCTCCTTCTAGCCACCCCTCGTTCTCAATATCTTGGGTCCATGCATGAGTCATAGTTAGGAAAATAAAAGTGAATGTAACAGTCCACGATACCAGTTCATCTTCATCATTTATCTTCAAAAGAGATGAATTATAACTTTGGCAAGTCTGTTTACATCCGTTCCAGTTTTGACTTTCAGGAATAAAATAATAATACTTTATTCCACGATAGGACAGGCGGTTTTCACAGAGTTTGCCTACAACGTATAAAGTGAAACATAATCTGGTATTCTGTTAAACAGAGCAATATACTTATCAGCCCTCTAAAATTAAATAAAATCTTAATGACTATCAATAATGATAATATTAGGTTCATCAAGATTCTGGAATGCCAAGAGATATATCTCCTAGATTCACTGAAGCATTATTCACAACAGCCAAGATAAGGAAACAACCCAAGTGTCCATCGATGGATGAATGGATAAAGACAATGTGGTATATACATAGAATAGAATACTATTCCTCCTTAAAAAGAAGGAAATCCTGTCATATGTGACAGCCTGGATTAATCTTGGGGGTATTATACTAAGTGAAATAAGCCAATCACAGAAGGACAAATACTGGGAGATTCCACTTATACGAAGTACAAAAAAAATCAAACTCAGGGAAACATAAGTGGAAGGTAGTTGCCAGGGACTGGGGGAGGGGGAAATGAGGAGCTTTTGTTCAATGCGGATGTGNCTGGAATGCCAAGAGATATATCTCCTAGATTCACTGAAGCATTATTCACAACAGCCAAGATAAGGAAACAACCCAAGTGTCCATCGATGGATGAATGGATAAAGACAATGTGGTATATACATAGAATAGAATACTATTCCTCCTTAAAAAGAAGGAAATCCTGTCATATGTGACAGCCTGGATTAATCTTGGGGGTATTATACTAAGTGAAATAAGCCAATCACAGAAGGACAAATACTGGGAGATTCCACTTATACGAAGTACAAAAAAAATCAAACTCAGGGAAACATAAGTGGAAGGTAGTTGCCAGGGACTGGGGGAGGGGGAAATGAGGAGCTTTTGTTCAATGGGGATGTAGCTTCAGTTATGCAAGATGACTAACTTCTACAGATCTGCTGTACAATATACTGCCTGTGGTTAACAATACTGAATTGTGCACTTAAAAACTTGTTAAAAGGGTAGATTTCAAGTTAAGTGTTCTTCACATCCCCTCCCCCAAAACAAAAGACATGGGAAAGCCTTGGGAGGTAATGGATATGTCTATTATTCTAATTGTGGATGACTTTACAGATATTTGCTTATGTCCAAACTTGTCAAATTACATACATGTGCAATATTTCACATATTCATAATACCTAAATAAAGCTGTTTTTTAAATAATAAAGTAAATTTTTAAAAAGATTCTGGAATGCCTTCTAAATAAAAGAAACATGATTCTTTGGAATTTTTTCTTTTCCTCATATATTTCATAATGTACCAATTTTTTAAAATACTATTGATTCTTTAATAATACAGAAGATAAATTCCTGCTACCATATCTAAATGATATTAGTATGAAAATCTTTTTGCAAACCCCAAATCCTAAACAAATATTTAATACTTATGGATTAACCAGGTCCATTTGTTCCATCATTTGCATAACAGATTTTATTGTATGAGATTTAATATTCTTATCTCTTCAGTGTTTTAAGGGTTTTATCACACAGAGTCACACAAACATCAACACCTCAGCAAACCTGGCAGAAGTACTACAGAGAGTGTACAGACCAAATACCTGTGGTCAAGGCAGAATGGAAACAGAAACACAATTACCTTTACGAGAGCATCCAAATAAAATGCCTCGTGCCCATATAGCCTTAATATATTTTTACTAATAGCCTCCATTTTTTATGTCAACCACAAAGTGGAGTGTCTAATTTGCCCCCACGTCCAAAATAATCTACGTTTTCAGGGAAACCAACATACTATTTCACCTTCTAGGAGCAGTACCAATGCAGGAACAGCCACTGAGTTTGGACAGATACAGAACTCTATTAATCCCAACACGACTCCTGGGGTCTCAGTCTCACATCTGACCCAGGCAACCCAAACACTCATGTTACATCTCAGAGGTACAAATGGAAAGTTGTGTAGTAAACCTAGACCACTAGCACATGTCATAAGCCTGCCTGTTAGGCCTCAAGGCTTCTGGAAGGGGAAGAAATAACGGCAAATCATGCAATCATTCATGCAAGATGCCCTTCATACCTTCATTTTCTCTCTGATACGTCCTATCTGCAAACAGTAAATCCTGTTCCTTCTGCTGAAGCCATTCATTTTTCAGAATGTTATATTCTAAAGTCTTATTTGTCAAAAGTCGCTCCTTTAAGTAGCTGTCATTTTGCAAAATGTGGTGCTCTCGAGTCAGGTTTCGTATCTCTTCCCTCTGCTGATGGTTTTCTTGAATATACTGAAAAACTAAAATTAATAGCATAGATATAATACAAAAGTACTCACAATGCCTGAATGTTAAAATTGAAGACAAAAGAAAATGTCTCACTTCGACAACCAACCCATTTCATTACTTAAAATGGCTAATGTGACATTTAGAAAGTAACACCTCAATAAACTGACCATACAAATGGAAACATCAAACTTCCTGCTATTAGCAACTTCCACGTAGAATAAATACAGTAAGATATCTGAATAAAATTATGATGGTAACACCATACCATTCAGTTCAGTTTCTTTTTAACAGTTACCACATAATTTTAAATAGGTACCAGAGTAAAAACCAGTCAAACAACACTTAGCAACACATCTTCTGAGTATGAAAATCTGCACTAAGAAACATGAAGTAACAGCATCATTGTTATTGGAGTACCTGGAATACCCACAGGAGAAAAGAGAGGAAGACATAAATATGTACATTTATCTGGGTGCCACATGGTAGTGATTTTCTCTAAAGATGACAAGAAATGCAAATAAAAGATAAAAGTTGAATTCAAGATCATCTAATGACCACGCATAAAATCTATATTTTTACTAAACTATATCCTCATTACATGCTTGGAAAAAATCAAGAGAAAGTCATAATTTCTTTTGAACAAGTGTTTCTCGAAGACTGTGTATCTAAATTCACAATGATTAAGCTCAGAAAGCATGATATGACTAGGTCCTGTACCTGAAGGAATGCTACCATGTATTGTACAGAACGGGACAGCTCATTAAACTGCAGAGGCATCGGAATAGGTGAGTAAAATGAAAATGACACTGTGACATGTCTGGGACATTCCCTGATGATGGCCAGGGAACAGTTAATGGAGTGCAGTTAGTATCTGCGCAACTAGCAGTCACTGCTGTTATTCAGACTTGAAGCATGTATTTTACTTACTTTTTATCCTCAACACGGCAACTGTCACCAATAGTAGCAAACACAGGATCCCAAGAATCACTGAAATGAGATGCCAGGGCACTGAAAACTCCATTTAAATAGAGAAGGGAAATCACTGGGGACAGAGCCTTGCTCACTACCAACCTTAACCTGGGATACCATTTGAAACAAAGAGACAATCTTCTCTAAAAATTTTAGAGAAATATATCATACAAATTGATTTAAATTTGGAACCTAGTAATTACAGTTTTAAAGTCTCAGATTTCTGATGCCATACACCCATCGTAGAAAACCTACACACAAGAACAGTCCTCTAGGATTTTAAAAGCACTTCCCCTACAGATGGCACAGGTGGCGTAACGTATAGAGTTGTCCAAGCGCTATGCTCTACACCTGAAACTCACATACACTGTGTGCCAACTATAAGTCAATGAAAAAATTCAACCAAGTTTAAGAAAAAAGCACTGATGGCAATAGACATAATACACATTTATAAGAATCCACACTGACGTGTATACTCCTTCCTGGGATCTCAACTAACCATGAAGAGGAAGGAAAAAGCAGTCATTATTCTTGAGGAATTGGTAGCCAACAGTGGATATTATGAGGCTAGAAATGTGATTGGGGGTCTATCCTTAGAAGAGTCTAGAAATCAACGGTCCTTTCTTTTTCATCAATCCTATTTTTCCCTAGACAATATTACATTTATCTTCCTACTTTTGAGGTCCTGGGTCTGAACATTCTATCTCTGATTGTCACCAAATTAAAACAGTAAAAGTTATTCTCAATTTAGAGTTTGTGACAATATTTAAAGGCAAAGAGGAAGAAAAGAAAAGAGAACAGAAAAAAAGGAATGTTCCTTTTGAATACTCTTCTGTTTCTTCATTGCCAATTAAGGTTTGATAAATATTTATGACACCTTAAATATATTTTGTCTGAATAAAAACATTGTTTCTAACAAATATTTTCTTTTTTCAAGCAGTTCTGAGTCCTTTATCTTTCTAGGAAATGCACTGTTTTCTTGAGACTCTAATCTGTCCTGTACTTTTAAAAGCCTCACAAAAGGGGCGTCTGGGTGGTGCAGTCCTTAAGCATCTGCCTTAGGCTCAGGGCATGATCCTGGCATTCTGGGATCGAGCCCCGCATCAGGCTCCTCCGCTGAGAGCCTGCTTCTTCCTCTCCCACTCCCCCTGCCTGTGTACCCTCTCTCGCTGGCTGTCTCTCTCTGTCAAATAAATAAATAAAATCTTTAAACAAACAAACAAACAAAAAAGCCTCACAAAATCCTCTTGACCAAATTCGAATAAAAACATTTTATTAGCTTTGCAAACAAAACAATTCATTAATTTCTCCAATCTCATAAACTTAAAAAAAAAAAAGACTCTGCTACTCTACACCATATGGTTTCTTATTTCCATTTGAGAATCTGAAGGACAAACAGGAACTTTTTTTCAAATGTCAAAGGTTAACAACCCATAAGAGATGCTTAAGACATGTTACCTGAGTCATCAGTTTTCCCAGACCTTTGAGTCCCAATTGGCGTCAATCTATTTGGTGACTCTGAAGGAGACCANGAATGCTACCATGTATTGTACAGAACGGGACAGCTCATTAAACTGCAGAGGCATCGGAATAGGTGAGTAAAATGAAAATGACACTGTGACATGTCTGGGACATTCCCTGATGATGGCCAGGGAACAGTTAATGGAGTGCAGTTAGTATCTGCGCAACTAGCAGTCACTGCTGTTATTCAGACTNTAAAACCTCACAACAGGATGATTTCTGTCAAAAGAAAAATTAAAATGTCAGGCTGTGGAAACATACCAGGGACATACCTAGAGGCTTGCGTGTGTATCTGTAAATGTGAATGTGTGTTTAACTCCTTCAAGTGCCCAAAGCATGTGGACTGAGCCTGATTTATNAATAGTAGCAAACACAGGATCCCAAGAATCACTGAAATGAGATGCCAGGGCACTGAAAACTCCATTTAAATAGAGAAGGGAAATCACTGGGGACAGAGCCTTGCTCACTACCAACCTTAACCTGGGATACCATTTGAAACAAAGAGACAATCTTCTCTAAAAATTTTAGAGAAATATATCATACAAATTGATTTAAATTTGGAACCTAGTAATTACAGTTTTAAAGTCTCAGATTTCTGATGCCATACACCCATCGTAGAAAACCTACACACAAGAACAGTCCTCTAGGATTTTAAAAGCACTTCCCCTACAGATGGCACAGGTGGCGTAACGTATAGAGTTGTCCAAGCGCTATGCTCTACACCTGAAACTCACATACACTGTGTGCCAACTATAAGTCAATGAAAAAATTCAACCAAGTTTAAGAAAAAAGCACTGATGGCAATAGACATAATACACATTTATAAGAATCCACACTGACGTGTATACTCCTTCCTGGGATCTCAACTAACCATGAAGAGGAAGGAAAAAGCAGTCATTATTCTTGAGGAATTGGTAGCCAACAGTGGATATTATGAGGCTAGAAATGTGATTGGGGGTCTATCCTTAGAAGAGTCTAGAAATCAACGGTCCTTTCTTTTTCATCAATCCTATTTTTCCCTAGACAATATTACATTTATCTTNTTGTTCTGCCACTCTACACCATTATGGTTTCCTTTACCATTTGAGAACCTGAAGGACAGGCAGGAACCTTTTTCAAATGTCAAAGTTTGACAATCCTTAAGAGATGCTTAAGACATATTACCTGTGTCATCAGTTTTCCCAGGCCTTTGAGTCCCACCTGGCCTTAATCTATTTGGTGACTCTGAAGGAGACCGAAGAAATCTCAGGGTGGAATAAATCACTTGCTCATTGCTCATCTCTACAGTAAGAAGGGAACTATGTTTTGCATTAAAACCTCACAACAGGATGATTTCTGTCAAAAGAAAAATTAAAATGTCAGGCTGTGGAAACGTACCAGGGACATACCTAGAGGCTTGCGTGTGTATTTATAAGTGTGAATGTGTGTTTAACTCCTTCAAGTGTGCAAAGCATGTGGACTAAGCCTGATTTATATAAGAAAAGGAAAACTTTCAATACTTCTGTTAAACTCATTTATATTCCTAGTGATTACTGACATCATTATTACAAAATAAGGAAAGAGTTTTTTTAATCTCCCAATAGATTGAATAGGCTGGGTCCTATTCACCCAGCCAATTTAGCTCAAAATGTTCAACATACATATACAAATGTTGGGCAAAACTGGCACCAGTATAAATCACTGAGACACTTTAAAACCATCAACTGAAAAAATGAAAATTCTATTTTAGGAATTCTGAAAAAATATAAATATCTTGCTTTAAAAAGGCCTTATTACACATGTTCAGATCTACATATAAATATGTAAAAGTTCTTGCATTATTTTCAATTATGACATACCTCTGCCAGAAGTTTCCCAAACTGCAACCCATACACCATCTGCAAAGAATTATTAAAGGTTAACATCGCAGATTGGTGAACAATCCAGACTCCAATACCCTGTGCAAGATGTGCTGAGTAAAAATCTCTCCGTTGAAGCTCAGTCGCCTGTATTTTTATTTTTATTTATTTATTTATTTTAGTATTTAAGTCGCCTGTATTTTTAATCCCAAAAGATTCCACCTGTATTTGAATTTTGGAAATAACTTTCTAGTGTATATTGCCAGAGAAGCCTCTAGAAAATAAATTTTGTCAGCAGGCAGCCATTAGTTAATATCTATAAAAGATTCAATCTCTTAATGGATAGCAATATAAGGAAATTATTAAATACTAAAGCTTTCAATTTTACCTTGCTTCTTATATGAGTCATGTGAAAAGAAACAGATAATATGGAAAACAAATTGCACATGTAACTATATTCTCTTTAAATTTTTATTAGTTTACAAAATTTTCTAAACTTAATCACATTTTCCCTAATTTCCTAAGGAAAAGGAGTCTTTTCCATTATACAGCCCTTTAGGGTGGATAATATGTACATCATTCAACACAAAGCAAAAGTCACAGTGTAGCAAGAAAAAGAAAACAACTTTCCACAAATGTTTTCCTACAGTTTTCACATCCTTTACAGGATGCAGTTCTAACATAATCAGTAGAAAATGCTTTTCTATCACTCCCATATTCACGCCAAGCCATTTATAATCAAATGCCACCTTCCTAGAATCTTTTTTCCCAGAATCTCTTCTTTATAAGTGGCACGAGTAGGACGCTCAGATAACAGAGATCTGGGGGAAGAGAAGCAGACGTTACCTGTGTCTATGCCACGCAGGGTGGCAGGTGGAGAAAGCTGACCCAGAAAAGAGGAGTAGAAGCTGGCCTTTCTGGTCCTGGNCTGGTCCCTTGTGCGCGTGAGGGCTGTAAGACAGCAGGCAGAAATGATTGTTTCTGAATGGTACTCCCACTCAGAAATTACTGCCCCTCCTCTTGACCAAGTGCTGAAAGGAAATTGTATGAAAAGGCTGTTGTTGAGGTATATCTTCCTCCATTTCAACTAACCAACCACTCCATACTCCTTGCGAAATAACATTCAAAATCAGTATTTGAGGACTGAAAATATAAGCGAACACAGCTCTGGAAAAAATAAGAACTAACATCTTAAACAAAAACTAGCATATTTAAAAGAAACTACTAACAAAAACAAATGACT